>NW_024868383.1:88381-117666 GCF_013358625.1 Macadamia integrifolia | reverse complement strand
ATGCATGTTCTGGCTCATTAGTGGGCCTATGCCTCTGGTCCTAGGAGGACTGTAGTAGTGGATGCCCTTTCAGGAGATACCTATAATCTCTGCCAATCTATCCACAGTCAGGATGATCTCCACACCCTTCACTATACTAATTATGGCAAACTCCCCCTCCTCCTCTGTAGCCTCAAGGTTGCAATAGAACTTCCTCACCAAGCCCTTGTACCATGGTCGGTCGATGTTGAGGATAAACTCCCAACTAAGAGCGAAAAACCTCTCTAAGAGGTGAATACAGGAGAAATGCTCCACAACCACCTGTTTCTCCAACATCACAAGTAGTAAGCGGAAAGTACGCCATAAGGATGCAGCTCTCGAACTATAGAAAACCATCTCATTATAGTCGGATGGGTCTTCAGGATCCTCCCATTCTCTAGATGAAGATGGGGCTGAAGAACTAGACCTCACCTCTTTCTTCTTAGCTTTGGAAGCTTTCCTCTTCCTTGATGGATTGACAGGTCCCTTGCCTTTTCATGGTGGCATCCTGAAAATGCAAAGAAAAGAGATAAACACATGATGTAAAATGAGAAGTCAAAATATAAGGGGTACCAAGTTGAGACAGATAGTAGAAGTGGAATCAAAGAAATGAATATAATGAGCTATGACAGTATATGGCAAAAAGTTTTAGGAAATGTGATCTAAGATAGCATATTACAAGTTATCAAACCCGTATACCTAAATCGGCCAGGTGATTCGATATATAGATAAGAAGGATTAAGGTGATGAAAATCACTAAGTAAACACAAGTGATGCAAAGTGGTTAATGAGATGATGCATGTGGTGATTGAGATATACAGTGATCCCAATGAGATGTAGCCCTAATGCATGAACAAGTCCAAGAATATAGAATATGGGTAGATCCTTTCAAAAGAACACGAGATACAGTACTAGATTAAACAAGAAATATCATATCACTATTGAGTCTGAAATAAGAAATGGAAGGATTTCAAACAAGTATACCAAGCCAAATGAAAGGTTTACATTTCAATGGAAACAATTATTGATGATTCTAATATGTTTGAGGAATTATGATTCAAATGTAAATAATGAATTCAAGAATGGCTAGGTATAAAATTTCCTAATGTTAGTGCCCTCTCTTTTTGGGCAAGTCTATATAAGGGTTGAGAACAACCATGCCGTCCAAATTGGAGCAAAGTATACAATGGAATGAATAGTGAACACAATCGAAGCCCAATATTGCAATGGAAACAAATAAATCACAAATGGAATGCTAGATTGAAAGAGGGGAGAAATGAACAGTAGAAACCCCAAAATCGATGGTTAGGGCATAAAAGGGGAAAATGCTCCAATGTTTCCAATCCATGGATCAAAGTACTCGAAAACTATAATCTAAGCTTTACATTGACATGTGAATTGTCTTCCATGGAGAGAATCAAAGGAAAAACTAAAGTTCAACCACATTGACGATTTTCCATTCCCAAAGAGAGAAACCCTGATTTTTAGAGAGAGAAAAAAGAGGGTTTGTGAACTTACCTTGATGATTGAATGAGAGAGATGCAACTTGAATGGATTTTTGCATCGATTCGGCGAGTTAAGTCATAGGGGATCACCCAAAAAATTACCCAAGAACTGCCTGAGTTGGAGTGAAAGAGAAAAGAGAGATAATGGGCAAAAAAAGGGGTTTAAACCCTTTTAAACGTAGCCCCGAGTAACTCCGATGGACATAAAACTAGTGGGGTTTAGCCAGCCATGCCCACCGGTCTTTAGCTCACCGATTTTTCCAGTGAGTGGCCGATGCCATCCGTGGGTCCTACATGGCCTACATTGGTGGGTTTGAAGGTCATTTTTGAAGAATTATGAGTTTATAAGGGAGATTTGGCGATACATAAAATGGAATGCAAATTTAGATTTTGAATTTTCATGTGCACTTTTCCTCAGTTGTTTTGGGATGGAAGTGCACAAGGTTGCATGCTAAGCTTCGAACAATTATGTAATGAGTTGTGATACTAACTTATATGAAATTTTTGTCCAAATCAGGTACACTAACAATGGTTCACACTAGATCCGAGGGTGTCGCTCAAGGTGCACCTCGAAGTCCTCGTCCTATTGGTAGGCCACCAATCAATAGGAGGCCTCAACCTACGGGGCAAGCATTTAACCCACAAACTCAAGAGATAATTTATCAAAATTTGGCTTATGAGAACCCACCCATGGCCACACTTCCTAATCCTCCACCGGTACTTACCTCTGGTGATGTTGAGAACTTAATTCAATAATCGAATCAAATTCTCCATCAGCAGATTCTCCAGCAACAAGAGGCATTTATGACTGCTATGCAACAGCAATGTTATGTTGCACTACCAGGTCAGCCTCCCTAGGTAGATATTTCACAAGGTCCAACTGGAGGGCCTGGTGTTGGGGCACAGGTTGGAGGTACACCACCTGGCATCAACCCTCAAAACCAAATTGGAGGTACACCACCCATAATACCTCAGGGTACACCTCCATATATGATGCCACCTCCTTACCCATACCATCCAGCATATGCACCATATTTCCAGCCGATGGGTCATACCACAAGAGTGGTGGAGTCATTCAAAAGGAACCTTCCACCTACATTCACTAAGGTGGGATGTGACCCTTTGGAACCAGACCGATGAATTCAAGAGATTGAGAAGATATTTGAAGTGATTGAGTACACTGATGCTCAAAAGATTATTTGTGTGGGGTTACAGTTTAAGAATGACGCCAACTCCTAGTGGCAAGCCTCAAAAGCCATATTGTTTGCTACACACCTGGAACCCACATGGGAGTAATTCAAGGAGTTGTTCTTAGCAAATTACTACCCTTGAAGTTTTAGAGACCACAAGGAAGTAGAGTTCTCAACCTTGACTCAAGGAAGCAAGTCTGTCCTTGATTATCAGCAACAGTCTGAGGCCCTATTCTACTTTTCACCCCCTCACATGAAATCGGATAAAGAAAAGGTCAAGAAGTTTCAAAAAGGATTGAAGGTATCCAGTGGCACAATACTTGAGTGAATCATCCCTTACACCTGGAGTGTGGAAGAGAGCGAATCCATATACGGATTTGGGTGGCCCGAGTAAGAATTTTTGTGGATCATACAGATTTGGTCCTTCGTACAGGCAGCCCTACAAGCCATCGGGTTACCCTCATTGACCTACTAGTGGGCCGCGTACTACATATTTTTGCCCAAATGCCAATACGGTGCCCACAGCTATTAGGCCACATTGCCCTCCACTTGCTATGGGTCATGCTCAGAGAGCTTCTGCTCCAGTTCAAGCTTTGCAGAACTGTTGTTTTAATTGTCATTCATATAGACATTTTGCTAAAGATTACCGAGCCCGACCAACCTTACCAGCCAATCATCCTTCTAGATACAAACCTGCTGTGACTCAAGGGAGTCAACCACAAGGAAGGATGTATGCTTTGTCAGCTGAGGAAGCTAAAGCTAGCAAAGAAGTGATAGCAGGTACAATTTAATTTGAGAACTGCCTTCTGGTAAATATTGATGACATGATTTACTTATGTGCATTACTGTATTAGGTGTCCTACCTGTATCAGGTATACCAGTATATGTCTTGTTTGATTCAGCGGCTTCGCATTCATTTACATTAAAGAGATTTGCTAAGAAACTTGATATGACACCCAAGATATTAGAGCATAAGATGATAGTTAGTACACCTACAGGAGAAATTTCACAATTGAAGGAAGTATATGGGCCATGCACCGTTGAGATCAGTGGAAAGCAGTTAGATGCCCAACTCATCAAGTTCAATATGCAAAAATTTGATGTTATACTAGGCATGGATTGATTATCAACACATCGAGCAAGCGTGATGTGTGCTGATAAACAGATCAAGGTGATCAATAATGAAGGGAAGGAACTGATATACCAAGCGGATATGATAAAGCGGGCTAAGAAAGTCCTCATCTCTGCTCTACAAGCAGTGAAGTTATTGGAAAATGGGTGTCAGGGGTACTTAGCAACAGTGATTGAGTTAGATGCAAAGGTCACACCTATAGAGGAAGTAGAGGTAGTTAAAGAGTTTCCAGACATATTTCTAGATGATTTGACTCAGCTACCACCTGACAGGGAGTTGGAATTTGCTATAGATTTGATTCCTGGAGCTACCCCGTGTTGTTTGTTAAGAAGAAATATGGGAGCCTACGTATGTTCATTGATTACTAGGAATTGAACAAGTTAACCATCAAGAACCAGTATCCATTGTCATACATAGATGATCTGTTTGATCAACTACAAGGTGCTAAGATATTTTCAAAGATTGACCTTAGATCCGGTTATTATCAACTCAAGATAAAGAGTTGTGATATACCAAAGACAACCTTTAGAACTCGGTACGGTTATTATGAGTTCTTAGTGTTGTCTTTCGGGTTGAACAATGCACCATTAGCTTTTATGGATTTGATGAACCAAGTGTTTCATGATATTTTTGACAAGTGGGTCATTGTTTTCATTGATGATATCTTGATCTACTCAAAGTCAGAAGAAGACCATGTAAAACACTTAAGGATGGTACTACAGAGACTGAGAGAGCAACAGTTGTATGTGAAATTCAGCAAGTGTGAATTTTGGCTCAAACAGGTTGGATTCCTAAGACACGTGGTGTTTGAATATGGAATTGAAGTGGATTCGGATAAGGTAAAATCTATAGTAGACTAGAAGGTACCCAAGAGTGTAATAGAAATTAGAAGTTTCTTGGGTTTGGCAGGTTACTATAGATGCTTCATCGAGAAATTTTCTCTGATTTTAGCACCAATGACCAAGTTGACTAGGAAGGGGAAGAAAGTTTTCATGAGCTGAAGAAGAGGCTAGTGTCATCACCAGTGTTGACTATTCCTAAAGGCACGGGTGGAATGACGATGTATACCGATGCTTCCAAAGTTGAATTGGGTTGTGTACTTATGCAACACGGTAAGGTGGTAGCATTGCATCTAGATAGTTGAAGGACTATCAAACGAACTACCCTACCTATGACTTTGAGCTAGTAGCGGTCATTTTTGCCTTAAAGATTTGGTGTCACTACTTATATAGTGAAAAGTACAAAATATACAGTGACCACAAAAGTCTTAAGTACTTTTTCACCCAAAAAGACTTGAATATGAGACAAATGAGATGGCTTGAGCTTATGAAAGATTATGATTGTGATCAGGGAAGGCCAATGTAGTGGCAGATGCATTAAGCCGGAAAGCTCAAACTGTGTCCCTTGCCTATTTAGCTGTCAGTCCAGAGCTCGTATAGGAGGCGATATTAGTGGATGAAATCCCCTTGTATGAGGGAGCGACCTTGGAACTACAGCACTAGTCAGATGATGTTCAATAGTTTGACTTTGTTCTTAGCAGCTCTACAGGTACACTCTTCTATCAGGAAAGAAATCATAATGAAACAGCCTTTGGATTTTGAGTTGCAGCAGATCAGAGAGAAGATTGAAGAACAAACAATGAATGACCCTAGCTTTACATTAGCCAGTGATGGAGTACTATTATTTTAGGGCAAATTGTGTAAATACCCTACGATGAGGTAATACAAGAGAAAATAGTAAAAGAAGCACACAGTTCTGAGTACTCTCTTCACCCTCGAAGTACCAAGATGTACAAAGACCTAAAGCAACACTACTGGTGTCCAGTAATGAAGTCCACAATAGCTCTGTATATGTCAACTTGCCTTGCATGTCAGAAAATCAAAGCTAAACGGCACCGACCTTTTGGAACTCTTTAACCACTCCTAGTACCTGAATGGAAGTGGGATAACATTACAATGGACTTCGTCACTGGACTACCACGTACACTTAAGGGAATGGATGCAATTTTGGTAGTAACTGACAAGTTTACTAAGACAGCTCACTTCATTTTGATCAAGACAAATTACACTATGGATAAGCCAACATAGCTTTACATGGATAATGTGGTACACTTGCATGGTGTACCAGTGAGCATTGTATCAAACAGAGATCCAAAGTTTACCTCCATATTCTAGAAAAGCTTCCAGCAAGTCTTGGGATCACAATTGAACCTAAGTATGGCCTTCCATCCACAGACGACGGATAGTCCGAGCGGACAATACAGATATTAGAAGACATTTATGCCATGGAAATGAGTGATAGTTGGGAGGTGTATATACCTCTTATGGAGTTTGTGTACAACAACAACTACCAAGCTACAATTGGGATGGCTCCATATGAAGCATTATATGGTAGAAAGTGTAGGATTCCACTATACTGGAATGAATAGGCAAACGTTGAATGCTTGGATCAGAGATGATTCAGATGACATGTGATAAAGTCGATGTCATTAGAGAAAGAATTAAAATAGCCCAGTCACATCAAAAGAGCTATGCAGATAGCCATAGGAAGGAAATGGAATTCCAAGAGAGAGAGAAAGTGTTCCTCAAAATATCTCCTACCAAAGGTCTACGCAGATTTCACAAGGCAAGTTAAGTCTGAGATATATTGGGCCATTTGAGATTTTGAAGTGAGTTGGGGCAGTAACATACATGTTGGCGTTACCACCTTCCCTCAGCAGTGTTCACAATGTCTTTCATGTATCCCTTTTGAAGCGGTACGTTCATGATCCATCCCACGTGCTACCTGTGGAACCAGAATACTTAGAAGCTAATATAACATATGAAGAACATTCGGCTGAGATCTTAGATCGGAAGGTGAAAACTCTCCGCAACTGCTCTATCGCTTTTGTGAAGATTCGATAGGTCAACCAACTGATCAAAGAGGCATCTTGGGAGAAAGAGGATGATATTCAAACCTTGTATCCTCATCTTTTCGGACAACCAGGTACTATGATTTCGAGGATGAAATTTTCAAAAAGGGGGATAATGTGATATCCTACCTTTTAAACCCGGTCTAATTACCCGTATTGACTTGATATGATCATATAAGGGCTAAATCAGAGCAAACTGACGCAAGTACCATATGGAACATAGTAGCAAGAGTGACCTTGAACTTTGGTTGGCCCAATAAGATCGAGCGGGTACCAAGTGTAATATGTGCACCCAAACCTTGACTTGCACATACCACGAGGCCATATACAAGAAGTAAGGGTAAGTGCTAGTAATTTTGGGTGCCTATGCAATTTAATTATAAGTATGAGTTTGTCCCCATTGAAGTCCAAGTGGAACACTAGCAATGGGCTTACTAGAATGGTATACCCACCTAAAATATACCCACCTGAGATTTACTCACCTGAGATACCCACCTGAGATATACTCACCTGAGAATACCCACCTGAGATATACCCACCTGAGAATGCCCATCTGAGATGTACCCACCTATAACTAGAAGATATTTTTTGGGGCCCAGGTATAAATGAGGTGATATTTATTGTCTTTTCCCTCATTAATGACAGCTGATGGTGAGAGAGTAAAGAAGAGAGAGAGAGAAAGAAAGAAGAAAGGAAAAGGAGGAAGAAGAAGAAAGAAGAAAGGAAATCGATCGTAGAGCTTCACTGGAGCTGGGTCTTGGTATTTTGAGCCCGGATTAATGATCAGCTCACTGGGATCTTTGATTTGAGGTAAGTATTGTACACATTCCAAGGATTCTTAGGAAGACCCCTTTCTTAAACCCTCTTTTGATTTTTGGGAAAGGACCCACTTGGATCTTGCTAATCTTACATGGATAATCAAATCTAAGGACTAATGGAAGGTGTGAACAATGATTTTGAAGGATTTGAAAGGAGTGTTGGTAAAGATCTAGAGTATTTGGAAGTTCTTAAGCAAAAGAAGTGAAATTTGGGGTTTCATTGGTGTTCTTAAGAAAGAGGTAAGAATCTCTTTTTTCTTCTTTTGATTTGATCTTAGATCTAGTTGAGGATACATGATTGGACCTTAGATGAGTGATTTGAGACACCGGATCAAACCCAAACAAGTTCCCCAAGCCTGAGAGAAGATGGGGAAAATGATGATAGAATTTCGTTTCAAGACTGGGGGTGTTCCAGACCCACATGTCTTTGAAGAAGATAATGATTTTTACTTTTAGATGATGTAGATTTTGAGTTAGACTTTGAAGACATACTTTAATTCAACATTAATTTGAGTTTGAGATTTGAATTAGACAGTTGAACTTTGAATTTTAATAATATATTAGTTAAGTTAAATCTTGCTTGCACTTATGTTAGTGTGAATGCTATTCCGGTTCATTATCGCTTAAAACTTATAGATCCTGTGGACTGTTGATGTCCAAAAACCTTAGGTTAGGTTTTGGGGCATCACAATCCCCTTCTGGACAAGCTCACGTGCTACCTGATCAACTACGTAGGTCTCATCCTCTTTGATAGACCACTCGGGGTTGAAACCAACCTTGGTCCTGCCCGAGCCTCCGGGCAGACTCTGGATTTGAGATCGACGTCAATGTGCACTTCGATAGGATGGCCTCATCTTATGAAGGAGCGACGAGGGCCTAAACGACATTGGAGGGTGAGTTGGAGGCCTTCGTCTACTTCTTTTCCCTCGGGGGGTCGATGTTTGGGCCTTTCCTTTTGCCCTTCTGCTTCTCTTGCTGCTTTTGTTGCTACTCCATTTGAGCCTGCAGGCAGGCCATCGATTCCGTGTACTGAGCTTTAGAGAGTTGCACTACGAAAAGCAACGACGCAAAGTTAGCCAAGGTTACAAAAATCAAGGGAGGACTCGGATGTGCCAAAGACTCACCCGAGCTAAGCCCAAACTTGGAGAGCACAGTGTCAGACTAAGGCCTTTCGGACTCAACAAGAATATAGTGAAGCTTATCCTTAGTTAATTCCACCGACTTCACATCTGATCCGAAGATAGCAGGAGCGGTGTTCAACGGCTTCAGGTTAGGAAAATCCCATACCGTGCTGAAAGGAAACCCCTCCGATAACTTCACAAAAAAAAACTTTCGCTTCTATCCATGAATTGAAGAGGGGTATCAGTTTAGCAACTTAATATCCTTATGGGGACTGAAATAGTACCAACCTGAATCATTCTGACTTGCATGGAGTGTAAAGCAATTAACAAAAACCACCAAGGACAGGGATCTCCTATGAAGGGAGAAAAACAAGGTGAAGCTTAGGACCTGCCGATACCCATTGGGTGTGAGCCAGGTAGGGTAGATCCCATAGTGACGAAAGACCAGGGTAAAGAAGGCATGCATGGGAAGCCAAAGTCCAGCCTTGAAGAACTCTTTGTAAAGACATAACTCCTCAGGGTTCCTGTAACTCGCCCTATCGAAAGGCGAGGCCACCCTTATTTTTTTTGTATATGGAACGAAACGGAAATGACAAAATAAGGTTTTTTCGTTCCTTCATTTTGCGTTTCTAGCGTTTTTTTCCTTTTCGTTCCAAAAAAAGGAAAAAAACCAAGTTGACACCAAACGCTTTATTCCGTTTTTTTGTTCCCATAGAACGGAAAAACACCATAAACGTTTTTCTGGATGACTACCAAATGGAGCCATAATAAAAAAAGGAAACTAATGCTGGAAATAAAACCTTATAATTTAACTTTCAACTTGCTAACCAAGTAAGAGTAAATTAGAAACTAACAACTCATGATAAAAAGGAACTAACTTAAGTTACAAAATAGAAAATTCTTTGACTAACAAAGTAGGGAACCCCACGTCGAACCCTAAGTTCTTCATGCTCGGTTGTCAACATGGTAGACACGATATTCTGGGCATCGACATCAAAAGCATCTTTGTTGTTAGCCCTAGCCTCAAAGAGACCCTCACGGAGAACGCCACCCTCCTCAGTGCCTTCAAGCAGAATGGGGGTTAGTCCAACCCTTGTCCTATGAGGAGAGGATGAAGCCCTATCCTCACGACGAGAAGATGGGACGGAAGAGTCCCTGAATGACGGTAAATCAGGGGAGGAGTTTGAAGACATACCCTGTACGCTCCTCAGTTGCCTCCCCAAGAGGTAGAATAAGTCCGCTCAGAGGACGACGAGTTGCTACTAGTGCGATTAGACATTAGACGAACTAAGGGACTTACTATTAAAAATCAAAGGACAAGAGGAGATGAGACGACCAAAGGTGGGAAGCTCTGCAAAACTAGAAACATAGGTGACAAATGGGGGAAAAGACCACCTTTTTATAAGACAAGTGGAGACAGTCTAACTCCCCCATACATTTATGACAGTGCCAGCACTATGGAGGATTTTGATGCTCTCACGAATCAGCCACACGATTGAAATTAAGGGCAGAAGAAGCCCTCGGTCCCCCTCCCTCGGTTGGGGGCTTAGGCCAAGGCCGAGCAGACCTGACCAGAGGGTCCTCCCTCGATTGGGGGCTCAGGCCAAAGCTGAGCAGACCTGACCGAAGGGTCCTCCCTCGGTTGGGAGCCTAGGCTAAGGCCAGGCAGACCTGATTGGAGGGTCCCTCCTTGGTTGGGGACCCTGACTGAAGCCGAGCAAACCTAGCCAAAGTGTCAAAGCTGAATGGACAAACAAATAGGACCGAAGGAGAAGTCTTGATCCGCCTTAGAGGTTATACTGTTACTCCCTTTGGAAGGATTTCCCAGAGGAATGATACACACAAGATCGATCACCCAACGAGATGTTGACATGTGGCATCCAACCACACCTCCAAATTCAAGAGAAATTTGAATCACCATGAAAAGCGAACGACTTCAGATGCCAAGGTTGCAAGGAGCTTGAGCCCTTCTTCTGTAAAAGAGTCATAACAAGACTCTACCCACCTGAAGGAGAGAGGCAAGAAAATTCTCAAAGGAACGGGAATATTCCCCATGGAATGAGGAGACTTACGAGATAGGGTCCTCCAAAACAATCCCAAGTTCATCAAAAGCAGAAGGATGTCTCCTAGTAGGACTCCATGAGATCCAATCCTATAAAAAGAGAACCAAGGAGCCAGGCACAGGTAAGTTCACTATCCTATTCACTATCGCTCTCTGACTACTGTTGCGCGAGTCTCTAACTTGGGCGCCTGAGGACTAATCTTGGAGTCATCTCTGGGCATCTGCCTTCTGTGCTATTGCAAGGCTGACGTTCAATCTCCTAAAGATTCTTGGCGGCAACAATACTTAGGCTTTTAGTTGGAAAAAAAAATTGAATTTAAGTGGACAGATGAATCCAATTGACAGAATCAGGATAATCAAATAGTTTTTCAGGAAGATTCATGTCACAGAATCAAGGTAATCAAACAATTAATCTTTGAGAATTACGAATCTACATAAACTCATTCTATAGAATTATGTCCAAAATCAATACATGCACGAATAGATTTATGCAACTAAATACACCTTTATCCAACCTGTAGATTTTTTTTTTTTTGGTGAAGAACCTATAGAAATTGAAACCAAAAATTAGATCCATCAGGTGAACCAATCAAAATTAGACCAATAGTAATTTACCAGAAAAAACCTTTTTTTTTTTTCCTTAATTTTCTTATGTATACATGTAAACTAAAAATCGGATCGGATCAAATCCGATTGTAACTCGATTACAAACCAACAAAAATAAGAAACCGACATCATTTATTAATTAACAGTTTAAGACATAAAAATCACATTTAAAATTAATTATAAGCCGAGTAGCCGACAGGCCTTCGGAGTCTGACTTTTAGAAGCCAGTAAGACAGTTTAGTTGTAGAAAAGTTGATCACAGCGAATCACCGGTTGGATTATAAATTATTGGTGGTCCAATCCATTGACTTTATTTATTTATTTTTTTATTTTTTTATGTGGGGTTACAACTTACAAATAATCGTAACGGCAGCTTTCACATTCATTGACACTTTCCAAACCCTTACAAGTCACCGACGCCTCTCATTAGGTGATGAGTTTGGCCTAACTTTCTTTTTTAAGTTTTAATTACCAAATCAGAAAGGAATCACTGTACGTACACTCCCTACCCCACCATTACTGACTTTTTTTTTCTTTCTTTCTTTTGGAACACTTAATGAAACGGTTCAAATTCAAGACGCCCACGCAAGGGCATCGTGTTGTGCCATTTATCTTGCCTTATTATTTCCAACTTCAGGTCGGCTTTACCTTCTTTAGCCCTTTCCTTTCTTTAAAGTTCTCAAAAGCACCTCGGTTGAGAATAATTAGAAGTCAAAGGTGCCTACAACCATCTTATTAGATTCTTCTCTATTTTTCTAAACCAATTCAATCTTGTCTCCATTGCTTTTTTCTTTTCTTTTCTATTTTTACGGTTCTGAAAATTTAGAAATATCAAAAAAATTTAAACACGATCCCTTAAAATGATTATATTCTCCTTTTATAAAATGAAAAATCCCCCTGCACATCCCTCATTGGTGCTTGCATTGGTGTAGGAACCACGCGACCAAGCAATGTTCTTATTCCCAAACTTTAAATAATAGACAACAAAATTTAGGCATCCTCTTCAAGTGATTGGAGTTCTGAATAGTGAATCTCATTGTTAATCTACTAACAAAGATTTGAAATATCATTTCTAGATCCAATCAATGGAATACGCTTTTAAGTTCATTTAAAAGGTCAAATGCTATATATAAAGAAATCCTCCTCACAAAAGGTGGTGGAAAACTCTATTATTATTTAAAAAAAAAAAGAAGATTTGACCCTAAAATTGAATATAAATTAGAACTAGTGAATTAGATCATTAACTCCTATCCTCACTGACAAAGTTTGAAATACTCTATTTAGGTTCAATCAAAGGGTCAAATCTCCGAAATTCTCTCCTCATCCACTATATGTGATGGAAACCTAATGTCCTTAAGAGAGAAAAAAAAAAAATTGATGACCCTCACTCAAACCTTGACTAGGCAAACATGTGCAAAACATGAATTTAAAAAGCATTGGAATCCAATGAAGGGTAAATCCCCCAAACAATAAAAATATTTCTTATCAATGCTCCAGATCAGTGGAAGATGCCAGCTAAGGAAAATTCAATATCAATTGCGATCGAGGTTGCTCTTGTTCACAAAAAAAAAAAAATATATATATATATATATATAAATTAGTGCATTTTGAAAAATTCAAAGGAAGTTCTTCAAGCCCATCCTATTCCTTGGTCGATGCTCTAACTGCTAAAGTTATTAGAGATGGGCTGATCTTGGAATCATGAATGATTAGTATGGATATTGTTCAAGTGAAAAGTGACGCACTTAAAATCATCTCCACATTGTGATTACTTTAGTTCGATCTTTTTTTCACCATGTTATTCCGTTCTGTGAATAATGTTGCTTATGCCATAGTCAAAATTGGGTTATCATGTAACTTCCCCAATGTCAGTTCTATACTCTAGGTACAAGGAATCCTAGGCAAATCTTGTTGGTTATTAGGAGCCTTAGGCTTAGATCTTCTTTGAATATATGGTTGTTCCTTGAACTGATAGGCTAAATTGAATTAAACTAAACTCTTTTATTTGTAATCCTAGGGTTCTTTATCAAGAATTATCTCTATATGGTATTTATTTACTAGAAAAAACATATGACAGAGTCCTGGAGATTTAATCTGGCATGAATTAGAGAAGAGAAATGTGTCGATTAAATAAGTGGATATAATTAAAGATCTGTAGAAGGGTGAAGTGATTAGTGTAAGAATCTTAGGAGGTCAAAGCAATGAAGTCCAAATTACAATTGGTCTACTTAATTAGGAACATTCAAAACTAGGTTCCATGCTGCTCTTTGCTGATAATATTATTTTAGTGGATAAGACAAAAGTATAAATTAGTACTAAGTTGGAGTTATTGAGATCAACTCTGGAATAAAGAGTCTTAAGATAAGTAAAACAAAGATGGTATCTTTGCTCATAATATTGTTTTAGTGGATAAGACAAAAGTAAGAATTAATACTAAGTTGGAGTTATGGATATCAACCTTAGAATAAAAGATCTAAAGATAAGTATAATGAAGATGGTATGATGTGTAATATTAGTTGCACTTGGATGGAAAATAGTACAATGAAAATTGAAGGGGGAGAGAGAGAGAGAGATTATTTTAAGAAACTAAGGTCAATCATAAATAAAGAAGGGGATATAGAAGATGGTGTTTCACAAAAGATGAAAAAGTGATGGATGAAGTGGAGAGGCGCTTCTGGAATGGTATGTGATCGACATATTCCTTTAAAGCTTAAATTCTATTAAATAGACATACGAGTGGTTGTGATGTATATGGCAGCATATTGACAATTAAAAAGATGTCATATAGATAAGTTATGTGTAGCATATTTAAGGATATTGAGATTAATGTGCAAAAAAATTATAAAGGACATGACTATAGATTAAAACTGATTTTGGAATTGCATCAGTTCATGATAAGCTCCAAAAAAGTTGTTTGAAGTGGTATGATCATTTTCAACGAAAGACTTATGATGTACCTGTAAGGAGAAGTTATCTGATTCAAATTAAAGGAACTAAGAGAGTTAGGAGTAAGCCTAAAATGACCATAATAGTAGTAGAAAAAGACCTGCATTTCTCCTTTTCTATTCTAAGGCATTCTTTTCAATATTTGGAGAGCTATGACAATTGCATTCCCATCCAAAATTTTAATATGAACAAGAATATTTCATTTCCGAACTATTGGTTTTGTTGAAAATTTTTTGAAAGCCTTGAGCATTTATTTTTTGAATGATCTTTTTCAAAGTCTGTTTGGAAAAGTATTCTTCGAAAACTTTGGTCAAGTCCCCAAATTATCCTTTCATTTGAAAGAGAATAGAGATGGATTTTGAAAACATTTAATAGTAAAACCTCTTATCATTCTCTTGACAAGTTGGATTTTAGTACAGCTATTCATCATATTTGGTGAAAAAGAAACAAAAAATGATAGACGACTACTTTGTGTAATTTGGAGCAGATTCAGGATTGTATTACTTTTGAGGTGAGGAATAAATTCTTCACAATTAACAACAACTGCCTAGCCCAACTAGTGAGCTGTGGTGTGCAAAAAACCCAAGCTCATTAGGAGGTCTCGAGTTCGAGTCTCTTGCATGGTTGTTACTTACTTCCCTCCCTACCTATCAAAAAAATTCTTCACAATTGTATTGGTTGTCCTGACACAAAAAAGAATAGATATTTGGCATCTTTTTGGGACCTTCTGCTCTTCTCTTCTCTCTAGATTGTTTGTATCATCTCCGCCTCTTTATTTTGTTTCCCTCTCCATCTTTTTGTTGTATCATCAGCTAGATTTTTAGGTATGTTTTGGCACCCCCCCCCACCCCCCTTCCCCCTTTTTTTTGCATCCCAGGTCTTTGCTTCTATCTACCTCTATCTTTTAGGGCTTGTTTTTCGCCTTTCTTCTTGGGCTAGCATTCTTTAGTTAAGAATTTTATCTTTGATTTGTCGGAAGGCTTTGACCATTGTATTTGTTTTTGTTTTTGTTTAATATATTGTTTATTAAAAAAAAATACATAAATTAGGTCTTATCCATAATGTGACCTCAAAAAGAACTACTAGAAGGATAAGAATCTATGTAGTCAACCATACATAGATGGGTTTATATTGCTCCTAAAAAAGTTTGGTAGATTTATCTCTCTAACATTAACATTTTCAATCCAAACATTAGTGTACTATAATTTCTCCTTTAATCTAATCTAACTAGAGGGTTTATTGAGTTGTTATGTTTTGCTATTTATTTATTTGTGTAGGGATAAGGCTAAAACCGGGTTGTTGTTGCTGCTATAGTATTGGTTAGAACTCAAAACTAACCACAAGATCATCCAGTTGATGGCGTCATGTCCGAAACTGAGGATAAAGTAGGGAACAAATCTAAAGTGGTTTTGGAAAAAATGTTTTTGACTATTTTGGGAGTGAGTTTATTAGTTAGTTTCTAACAGTGCATCCCTGTTGATTAGGAAGAGAGGAAGAAAGAAACCAAAACTGTTTAATATATTAGTAGGGGTAGGAGGAAATCAAATCAAAATTGAAGTCATTTTCATGAGAATATCTCTTTGCAACCATTGAAGATTCAATTTCTATTCATTTTTTTTTTCCTGATTCGTGAAGGGAGATTTAGGGTTTCGAAGGTTATTTCAATACCTATTGCATTAGGAGGAGAAGGGTTTTGAACGAATTTTTCAGCAGATTCTGTGGAGGTAACTGAAACTTTTTAATGGCTTCAGCTGCTATATTCTCGTCTTTGCGAAGACGAAGATCGCCTTCTTTAGAGGGTTTTCTGGCGTCAGTTCATCTCAACGATGTCGCACTTCTTCAGACCCTCGTTGCTGTAGGTAATGAGCTGATCTTGTCCAATTCGAATCGTTCGTTGCCTTTTCAACGCAGGAATTCCCGATCTCTGATTTGGATGATACAGAATTTTGTGGTGCTATTTGAGATTCTTAGAGAGACTGGCTCTAAACTCCCTTCCACTGCCGTTCTTTGCTTCAAGGAGCTTTATCTCCTCATGTATCGATCTAAGATTCTTATAGGTTATTGCTCTCAGTCAAGCAGGTTATGGCTCCTTCTTCAGAACTGTTCGATTTCTGGTCATTTCCACGATCTCAACCAGGAGATCTCCACTCTTCTTGACATCTTCCCCTTGAAAGAGCTTGAGCTACCTCTGGACATCAGAGAGCAGATTGAGCTTATGCAAAGGCAATCAAGGAAAGCCAAGTTATTCATTGAACAACGGGATGAGATGCTGAGGCTCCGGCTGTTCTTCTTTCTTGATCAATTTGAACGGGGACAAATTCCTGATCAATTGGAGCTACGGAGGCTTTTTGTTGACAGGTTGGGAATTCGAGATGCAAAAACTTGTAGAGCTGAAATTGAATCCCTTGAAGAGCAGATGTATAATCATGGAGGAGATATTGAACCGACTGTCTCGGTACTCAATGGTTTTGTCGCCCTTACAAGGTATTGCAGATTTTTGCTTTTTGGATTCGAGGAAGAAGAAATGGGATCTCGGAACCACAAGAAACCGAGAAAGGGTCTAATTTCTTTAGATAATGGTGAAGCGAATGTTTCAATTCCAAAGGATTTTGTTTGCCCGATCTCTTTGGACTTGATGCGAGACCCAGTCATAATCTCAACGGGACAGACCTATGAACGATCTTCCATAGCCCAGTGGATGGTAGAAGGTCATCGCACCTGTCCAAAAACAGGACAGATGCTTGATCATACCCGTCTTGTGCCAAATCGAGCTCTCCGAAGTCTGATCTCTCAGTGGTGCTCCACACATGGAATCCGTTTTGACCCGCCTGATGGTACAAATACGCCAATGGAAACAATTGCATTGGCTGCAGCTTCCAAGGCTACAACCAAAGCTAACACAGTCACAGCTGAGCTTCTCATTCGACAGTTATCAAACGGGTCAGACGGGGCAAAAACGGTAGCCGTGCGTGAGCTGCGGTTGCTAGCAAAAACTGGAAAAGAGAACCGCGCTTGCATTGCAGAAGCAGGGGCGATCCCTCTTCTTCAGCTGCTACTTCCATCACAGAACCCAGTTGCACAAGAGAATGCTGTGACCGCACTTCTCAATCTATCAATCCACGACAAGAATAAGAGCCGGATAATTGAGGAAGCAGGATGTTTGGGATCAATTGTCGAAGTTCTGAGATTTGGGCACACAACAGAGGCTAGGGAAAATGCTGCAGCAACACTCTTCAGCCTGTCTGCGGTTCATGACTACAAGAAGAGAATAACAGATGAAGAAGGGGCTGTTGAGACCTTGGCTGGACTGTTGAGAGAGGGAAGCCTAAGGGGGAAGAAGGATGCTGTAACTGCTCTATTTAATTTGTCTACTCATATGGACAATTGCAAGAAAATGATAGAGTCGGGAGCGATGACAGCCCTGGTGGAGGCACTGGGAACTGAGGGAACGGCAGAGGAGGCGGCTGGTGCATTGGCATTGCTTGTTAGACAGCCAATTGGGGCTGAAGCAGTTGGGAAGGAGGAAATGGCCGTGGCTGGGTTAATTGGTATGATGCGACGGGGTACTCCTAGGGGGAAAGAGAATGCCGTCGTGGCACTGCTTGAATTATGCCGGAGTGGTGGGGCTGCTGCCACGGAAAGGGTTGTTAGGGCCCCAGCATTGGGAAGCTTACTCCAGGCTTTGCTCTTTACGGGTACAAAGCGGGCAAGACGGAAAGCAGCATCACTAGCTAGAGTTTGCCAGAGGTGTCAAACTGCTGCAGCCTTGCCTATTGGAGGATGGGGAGCAGGCTATGGATTTTCTAGCAGCTCAATGATGGACCGGGGTTCAAGTTTCACCAGGGATGTGTCTGTGCCGGTATCATAGTTGCACCCTTGTGCTAGTAACTTCCCTGTTTCCTTTTTCTTAATTGTTGTTGTTACATATTCTTTCATTGATATATTAAGTTCAGATGAAGAAAATAGTAAAGGAATACAATACATGATTTAGATGTAGCTAATTTCATATCCGGAGAGTTGGGGAAGCAGATAGCAAGTAACTCTATATGTAACATATTGTCTTAATCATTGGGAGGAAGAAATTTCAGGGGATTGTTTTCCCTTGCTGTTTCACTCAAGATGATGTGAATATCATAATATGTAAATGAAACGTTTTTGCAGTTGGTTTGATTTTAAGAAAACTCTTGAGAGTAATCCATTGATCTACTTATTTAGCTTTTGTTACCCATATAAAATGCACAAGTAGTTGGGGATATTGCCTAGTTAAGTTTGAATATTTCTAGTATTGATTAGCAGTGTCAAAGACCTTTGGCAATTTCAGTCTGCATTGGCCAGAAGTAGAAATACTTCGGAGCATAATTTAAAACTGTTTTGCTTCTGATCGAATGGAAAAGTATCTGATGTAAGTAGGTTGCATTTTAGTAGTTGATTAATGATTTATTGTTGTGAAGTGGGTTAGTTGCTTGATTTGGAATTGGATTCTCTGAGCTTGTTTGAGGTAGAATTTATTTGGTTGAGATGAATTGTTTGGTACCAAGAAATTGATTGGCCAGCAAAGCAACCAGCACGTAATTACTGGTAAGAGTGCAAAGTAGGCATCTGGGGCCTATCTTTCAATGGTGCAAAATAGATATATCGTTGGCCTTCCTCGTTTCATGGTTTGCAAGAGGTCCTGTCACCTTAATCGAATGGGCAGAGCACACTTTGTAATGCGAAAAAAATGAATCTTGGTGAGTGTTGGTGACCCACAACTGAAACAGTTGCTTCTTACAAAGAAAGAGTTGGAGTCTGATAGGAAGGATAATACGATTAAAGTCACATTAATGAAACAGAAATAAACTGAAAATAACTTCGCTTAGAGGCCTTTTACTTTCATGTAAGGATTGGTTTTAATATAATAGCTCAAATGGTAACTATAACTATGCTTTCAGATCTTAGTGAAAAAATAAAAGATAAAAAATGTATCTTCAGATCTCTTCAGATCAGCACAATCTCATCTTGCCTATTCTCCTAGTGAGTTAGTACACTTGAGATGGCTCAAATTTTTTGCTTCCAGTGAAGAGAGAGGCAGGTTTCTTGGCTTCCAATGGACTCAAGAACCTCAGATAACCCAAAATTTTCCATTTCGCATAAATTGATGGGAAAAAGAAATTCAATGGGACTACCTATTTTCAAGCTAAACAAAGGAAACTCCAGTGTTGGCTGTTATCTTGAAACATTGGTAGATTGGGTGGATATATTTGGATTTTCAGGCAGGTTTTATAGACATCAGGGATCTCTTTGTATCCTCTCTTAATTTTGACTGGGGATCCAAAAATAGCCTCACAAGAGTATATCCTCGAAACTTTGAATAAGACGTGGGTGAATCCTTGGAACTTTGAGTAGAAATATGGTTGGTATTTGTGTGTGTGTGTGTGTGTGTGTGTGTGTTTGAATTCAGCTGCTAGTTTGGCTCTTTGGAGAGTAAAACCATAAGGTAGATAGCATGAGATTTTTCAGTTCAGAAATAAAGAAAAGAAGGTATCTCAAATTTGAAAACAGTAGACTTATAGTAGCAGCACTAGCAATTCTGACTATGGACGATGTCCTTTGATTTCATTATGTATTAGCGAGGCACAGTCATCAGGTCGAAGGCCTCTTCCATGGCCCTTACAAGTGCGATAAAATCTCCCGGCATGCGATCATTTACAGGAATGCCAGGGTGGTTGTTTTGGGACAAAGCTCTGCCGCCTGTGTCACAAAGAGAGAACCGACATACCGGACACTGACCATTGCTGTTCACCCAAGGGAGGATGCACTCCTCATGGAACATATGCTTGCATGGAGTGATTAGCAACTCTTCACCGGGAGCAAAATCTTCTAAGCAAACTGAACAAGCCTTGTCATCATCATCTCTCCCTTTTGCCGAATAGGAGCTATTATTGGCATTTTCTCTGTAGTATAAGCACCATCTCTTTGATTTAGACTTGGCAGGGTTGTATTTATGCTTCTTCAATTGGGCCTTCCTTAGCTGTTCTTCAATCCGCCTAGACTCTTCCTGTGGGGGGATATGCTGTTGGCCTCTTATTGTTGGGGAAGTTGGGGGAGGTTCTCGGACAAACTGCCTGAGTTGAGGGTTAACACCTGGTGCTGTTTCACCATCCAGGATGAAGATTCGTATTGGAGGAAGAGGCTGACCTGGGAACCTGCCACGCAACTTCATTTGTTAATAAATCGGCTAACAGATGAAATTGAATTTGATATGAGACACTTAACTTGATTAACAAAGATTG
The DNA here is from genome assembly GCF_013358625.1 of Macadamia integrifolia. Classification (NCBI taxonomy): domain Eukaryota; kingdom Viridiplantae; phylum Streptophyta; class Magnoliopsida; order Proteales; family Proteaceae; genus Macadamia; species Macadamia integrifolia. The sequence continues at coordinate 97,085 of NW_024868383.1, read as the reverse complement.
GTAAACATAAATCAGTTAGAACATTTTCAAGGCATAAAGAAGTGTTCTGCTAAAACCCCTAGGGGGTAAGCTCAGTTGGCAAGGACCAACACCTCACAATAAAGAAGGTCATGAGTTCAACTCTCCCTGGGACCTATATATAAACAAAAAAAGCATTACACCAGTGAAATTTCATTGGAGGTTCCCTAATTGGTTCTTTACCCTCATAGATATTGCTGTTTGGATGAGAAAATGATGGCTATATATAGTTGGACAATACTTAAGTGATGTTCTCAAATCTCAACTGAACAGATACTGCACCTGTATGGCAGGTCCTTTAGTCTCTGTTATTTATTTATGTATTTTTTTTTTTTTTTTAGCTTATACTGAAAAGCAAAAAACAATTTATTGCGTTATGTCATAATGCATATTTCCTATTTCTTGTTTCATTCATATACTGAAACTAGGCCTTCTTTTTTGCATTCTTGATGGCAAAATTTCTCTTGATTATGCTACTACAATAATAAGAATTAGAAGGGGAGAGTTTCTTTTTCTAAATGGATGTATCAGCTGATTCACTTGGTGAGGACACTTTAAATGTCACCAGAAACTGGAAGCAAACCTTCTACCAAGAAACCAGAGATGGCCTTTATTCCTATTATTACATTTATGATGATAACATAAGGGCCATAGTGTCACTCATCATTATGGGTTATTTGCTTCCTAGCAGATATATAGGTTAGATTTTGTTGATTAGGTAGTTATGCTGTTTGTGGATTATGTATCGTTAGAAAGACAAAGAAAAGATGGAGAAGCAGCCAGTGTTTACCCTGTCAAGCCATTGGGTCCAGTTCTCACTCTTTCCTCGAAAAACTGCCACGACGTATCTGTTGTCCGACCACCTGCATCCTGGACAACCACACCATACTAAGTAAAACTCCTCTTTTACTGTTACAACTCCTACAATGTTCAGTAATTAATCTTTCATATGGTTCAGGCCACCAGCATCAGTGCTATCCCCAACCGACACACACTCACCAGCCTTGATGAATCCAGTACTGCTCACTTCTCACAAGTGTTGGATCATTTGGTCAGAATATGGTGGGAAAAACCTCGAAGCTTATGTGGTTCAGAAAGACGAGGTTAAGATGAAGGAATGGCCAGAGAGATTCATATAGCCTGGCCACTTCAAATTGGATAAAGTCCTAATGATGGTGAAACTCAAACCAACAGACAATACTACAACTGACCAAAAGAGCAGGGGAGTTGATCATATGGTGATAAATACAGTAAATATAATTAGTATTTTGTTTAATGTTGTAAGCAAGCAATGGGTGTATTCAGATTTACATGAGAGTTTCACAATCTTGTCTTGCGTCGATGTATTTGCTAGGATAGAGGCAGCACAATACTTACAGCGGGTCGGAAGGTGGGGGTTTGGGATACCGGTGAGTTCATCCGGTTCGAATCACTATTCTGGGTATGTGCACCATAACCAGCTCCTCCTCGCCAATTCCCAGAGCTCCATGTAAGATTGTTGGTGCCAGTGCTCATGGTGTCTCTCCCTTCAGGAAAACTCCAGAAATTTCAACCCCTTGCAACTTGGACTGCAAGAGATGAGAGGAGGAAGAAAGTTCTACCTTTTTGTACTCTTATTTGTTCTCTCTCTGTTTATATATATATTTTTGAGTAAAGACGGACCTATTCTTTGCTTTTAGTGATTCTTTCTTTAACAAAGCGTGGGATGCCTTCTTCCTTTAACATATGCTCTTGGTTGGCCATGACATTGAAATGATACCCAGAAGGGAAGTGGGAAAGAGAGAACAAGCAAAGTATCAAATACCTCTTCGACTTTCCGTGAAAGAATTTTCGTCTGTGGCTAAGATTGGTAAGAGCCCACTCTCTAGGAGCATATTTGTAATACCCCGGGTATTCAAATATCTGAAGCTAAGAAATTTTATCTTGTATGGTATGGCTATGTGTGAAAGTGAAGGTTAAGTTAATTATTCTCAAGTGTTGTTTAAAACCATATATCATACCACTATTAAAAGTACGTACTTCACTTTTTTGGTATATTTTTCTAAAAAGACAAAAAAACCATCAGTGACTAAAAAACCCTCCCAAACGGAGGAGAAAAAAATTTCAGACAAAAGTCTTTGAATCAGGAAAAAAAAAAACAAAACAAAACAAAACAAAAAAACGAAAGGACAGAAGCTGAACGGCTCTCTTGGGCTACATTTAGTGTAATCAAATCATACCACTATTAAAAGTACGTACTTCACTTCTTTGGTTTATTTTTCTAAAAAGAAAAAAAACCCATCGGTGACTAAAAAACCTTTCCCAAACAGAGGAAAAAAAATTTTCAGACAAAAGTCTCTTTGAATTAGGAAAAAATAAACAAAACAAAACAAAAAACGAAAGGACAGAAGCTGAATGGCTCTCTTGGGCTACATTTAGTGTAATTAAATCATACCACTATTAAAAGTACGTACTTCACTTCTTTGGTATATTTTTCTAAAAAGACAAAAAAACCATCGGTGACTAAAAAACCCTCCCAAACGGAGGAGAAAAAATTTCAGACAAAAGTCTTTATGAATCAGGAAAAAAAAAAAAGGACGGAAGCCAAACGGCTCTCTAGGGCTACATTTAGTGTAATCAAATCATATCACTATTAAAAGTATGTACTTCACTTCCTTGGTATATTTTTCTAAAAAGACAAAAAAAATCGGTAACTAAAAAACCCTCCCAAACGGAGGAGAAAAAATTTCATTCAAAAGTCTTTGAATCAGGGAAAAAAAAACAAAATAAACAAAAAAAAAAGGACGGAAGCCAAATGGCTCTCTTGGGCTACATTTAGTGTAATTAAATGGTTTATTGATTCACCCTTCCTCTTCTCTCTCTAGGCCTTACCCTTCATTTTCCAACCTCTTGGTTGCATTTGTGTAATTAAATGGTCTATTGATTCACCCTTCTTCTTTCTATAGGCCTCACTCTTTATTTTCCAACCTCTTTACTCATTATCTCTCTGATTACGCTCCTCTATTTTCCTCTCTCACTGATGGAACCCCTTTCTAAAAACTTTATCCCTCTCCCTCTCATGAACCATCGCTCCCTATAGTAGTCTTTCTGCCCAAGGACAAGTGTCTCCCCTCCACGGTGTAGAGGCCCACCTACATGGTGCTTCTCACACATACTCCTCCCCTGCAACTCTGAAACACGCTCACCCTTTTGCCTTTCTCTCCCCCTTGGGGTGAATTTCAGAAGTCTTCTACAAGAAGAGAACGAGAGGTACACCCAGAAAAGACCACCGGCGATTGCAAGATCATGTGTTATTACTTATCTCCATTCTTGACCAGGATTAGTTGCCTGGTTCTCTTCGGGAACTGAGATCTGAACTCACACAGGTTAAAAACTAGCTTGGAGTCCCCTCCGGGAGGAAGGCTCCGATGCCTAAGTTAGATTTAGATGATTTTGGAGGATCAAAATGGGTTTCAAGTCTTCAGAATTGCTTACCTTTCTCTCCTAATGTGTGTCCCTTTTATAATGATTCTAGCTCTCTTCCTATTGGCTGACTTGTCCACTTGTGGCTGAGCTGGCTTTCTTCTTAACGGTTGACTGAACCATAGTTCTACCTTTAGTTAGATAACTGCCCAGGTTTTATCAAGGAATACGCTTAAGGCAAATGAGTGGGCCCCTTCTTGTGATTAAGGTCTTGGTCGGTAAGGGGATGGTCAAGCCTCGTGGTCGCGTTTGTTTCTAGAGATAGGGTTTGATTTGTTGTCCATCGACCACTGACCACTCCTTAGTTATGGTAGGCATATTATGGTATATCATATTTTCCCCCTACTCCCTTGAGTTTCCTAGAATAGGGGAGTCGAGGGAGTACAAAACAAACGACCTTTCTTTTGTGAGGGTTGTCCTTTGGTAAGTCAGTCGTGAGTTTAATGTTTATCTCGGATAATGGGAGTGATTGGCGTTTAACACGTGTGACCTACGGCTAAGAATCGGAAGCCTTAGAACACACGTCCACCATTTGCTGGGTCACTCCGCACTTGTTTGGATTTGTTACGATTTTATCATTTGGATCGTAGAGATATTCTCATCCAAGGATCTTGATGATATCGGGGTATTTTTGTGTTTTTCCTGGGGTTTGGAGTTTTTGTTCGTTCCCGCCTGGATGATGGTTGATGTTCACTCTATAAGAATCTCAAGGGATGCTATACTTTAATGTTTGCTATTTGGCTTGATGTTTAAAAACTGGTGCACATATTGCTTTCGTTGGCTTTTTGCAAGACATCTTTGTGTGTCTTTCATTTCGTAAGCTATCCTCTCTTTGCTTGCGACAGAATGTTTGGTCTTTCTATTTCGTTAGAATTTGTTTTCTATGGGTTCTAGAACAATGTCTAGATCTAAGGGTAGGTCTGAATCCACAGGGAGAGTTCCATATGCCCCTACTTATCACTCCGGTGACAGTGCTTCCCGTTAGACTGTTCCCATGAAAGGTACTACCCGAAGAAGGGTTGTAATAAAATTGTTTTGGGTTCTAGTAGGAGCGATCCTACTATTGGATTATCAGTAGGTCAGGTGTCGTCTAGTATCAAGACAATTAGCGTCCCACTTGAACTCAACCTCTAGAGTCATACTCACACTCAACCACCTCTCCTACATTGTAGGCATTTTCAGTGAGCACAAACTCTAGAGATTACTTGCAGTCCAAGACTACCTCATGAGACAGCAGAGTTGGAATATGACTCTCACATGTGATAATAGACTTTCTGTCAATTACTCACATATGTTAACAGAGTCCTACCCCATTAATATTAGAGTTTGAGTCTCCCACATGTGATCATAGAGTTTGTCTATAACTCAATAACTGTAATCTCTATATAAGAGCACCATTGTACACTCATTAAAGTGAATGCCAATATACAATTTCAACGTGGTATCACGAGCCGCATAACCCTCCTCCTCCCCACGTTTTCCCCTCTCCAATAGCCTAGCCCCCTCTTCTTTACAACTTCTTTGTAAAAAAAAAAAAGAAGAAGAAAGAGCCCAACGTCCCTCTCTCACCCATAGTTTAACCCACACCCCACTATCTCCAATAACACTCCTCCCTCTTCTACCATGGCTGAACCATCCTCACCTCCCACATCCCTATCTGGTGCTCATTATATGATATCTCTAAAGCTCACATCTAAGAACTATGTTTATTGGCGCACACAGGTCGTACCCTATCTCACTGGCTAACGCCTCTTCGACAATGTCACCGGTGACAATCGTTGCCATCAAGACCCTATCAAAACCAAGGCATGGCGTGAACAAGATGCTTTTATTATGAGCCTTCTCATCGCCTCTCTCTGAAGAAGCCTTTTCATTAACAGTTGGACGGACCACTAGAAAAGAGATCTGGGATGCACTCCATGCTGCATTCAGTTCTCCATCTACAACCAGGATTCTGTCTCTCAACGTCTCCCTTCAAAATCTGGTTCACAAATCAGATGAGACCATTACTCAGTTTCTCCATCGACTCAAGCATCTCTCCGATGAGCTAACAGCTGCAGGGAAGCCCCTCCCATCAGAAGACTTTAACATCCACATCTTCCGGGCCCTACACACTGAATGTCAAGCCCTTGCCTCCATTATGATGGCACAAAAGGAGTCCATCTCCTACACCGACATGCATGGTCTCCTTATGAGTCATGAGAACCTTCTCCACTCATGCCTTCCCATTGTTGATCCTGCCATCGATGCATCAGCCCATGTCATTCACCAAGGTCGTGGTCCTCCTTCCACTGGTGGTCGTGGTACAAGCTCCTCCCGAGGCCGTGGTCATGGTTGTACTAGTGGATTTGGTCACTCTTATGCATTCGCTCATAATCCATGCACAATCTACTGACGCACTAATCATCAGACAAACACTTGCTACTACCGCCCACAGGGACCTACCAGAGTCGCCATTCTACCTACCCCTCCCCATCCCTACAATGGGCCATCACCTCAACCCAACGCCTACCATACTACACCCTTCCCTACCCCTCAACCCCCTACCATCGCACCTCCACCCCATCACCCCACACCTCCACAATCCTTCACCACCTCTTGGATCCCTAATACTGGAGCCACCCACCATTCCACCCCTGACTTAACCTAATTCTCCTCCTATGATCCATACACAGGTAATAACCAACTTGTGGTTGGTAATGGTAAGGGCCTTCCTATATCTCACATAGGCATTGCTTCCATCTTTTCTCCCTCTCGTTCCTTTTCTCTTTCTACTATTTTACATGTTCCCACTCTCACTTGTTCTTTGTTATCTGTTCAGCAATTTTGCCGTGACAATAATGTTTACTTTGAGTTTCACTCTTCCTTTTTCTCTGTGAAGGATCTGGAGACCAATCAAACCTTCTTCACTGGACACAGTAAGCATGGTCTCTATTCCGTTCCAGCATCACCTTATGCCAATCTGGCCTCTGCCTCATCTTTCAGTCATTGGCATCATCGTTTAGGGCACCCTTATGAACATGTCCTTCGTCTTATGTTACCTGGTCATCAGCTTGTGAGGTCTCCTTCTTTATGTTCTGATTGCCAAATGGGCAAAGCTAGTAGATTGTCACTACGTGAAACTAGTACTCGTAGTTCCTCTCCTTTGGATTTGGTTTTTAGTGATGTATGGGGCCCCCACCCCACAGTTTCTTCAAATGGGAATCGTTATTTTGTTATATTTGTTAATGACTATACTAAATATATTTGGTTTACTGCTTTAAAGTTGAAGTCTGATGTTTACTCTACCTTTCGTACTTTTCAGGCCTTGGAGGAACGTCAGTTCTCTCGCTCCATCAAGGCCATTCAAACTGATTGGGGGGGAGGGGAGAATTCCGTACTCTCCCATCTTACTTTTCCAAGTTGGGCATCCAACACAGGTTATCTTGCCATGAGCAATAGGGAATAGTTGAACGTCGTAACAGACACATTGCTGAAACTGGGATTACCCTACTATCCCATGCAGTTGTTCCCCAGGCTTACTGGGATTATGCCTTTGAAACCAGGATCTTTCTCATCAATTGCATGCCCTCCTCTGTCACAGGTAACAAATCCCCCCATTAGTTAGTTACAGGCAATTCTCCGGACTACTCTTTTCTAAAAATATTTGGATGCCTTTGTTATCCATGGCTTCGTCCTTACAATCATCACAAGGTCGAACCCCGTTCTACCTTATGTGTTTTCTTAGGATATAGCCCTTCCCATCATGGTTATCGTTGTATGGCTCTCATCACCCGTCGTATCTACATATCTCGCAATGTCAGATTTGACGAATCTACTTTCCCATTTCACACTGCACCACCATCCTTCTCAACCCAACCCCCTCCTACTACCCCTCCCCTGTGGGGCATTGCACCTAACATACCTACCCCTCAACCTCACCCTAGGCCTCCGCCTACCCTCTCAAACCCACCCATCCCTCTCCCTGCGACCCCAGAACTGCCCCTACCTGAACCACCCTCTCCCATATCCCCTCCTTTCTCACCTCACCTAACCCTAACTGGCCATAACCTTGACTCCTCTACCACCCCACCCCGAAAGTCTATTATCACATGTGAGAGTCCTATTCCAACTCTGCTGTCTCATGAGGTAGTCTTGGACTGCAAGTAGTCTCTAGATTTTGTGCTCACTGAAAATGCCTACAATGTAGGAGAGGTTCTTGAGTGTGAGTATGACTCTAGAGGTTGAGTTCGAGTGGGACGCTAACTGTTCTGATATCTAGAATCTCTCCCGCTGACCTAGTGAAGTTTAGCAAAGCTTATCACATTCTTGATTCCGTGGCCCTTAGAGTTAATGATATAGGTGAAAGGGCTACCAGTGCTAGGGAGGGGGAGATATGCTTGTATGAGTATTCTCTAATTAATGGTCTTCGTCTTCCTCTTCCCTCATTTGTTTGTCAAGTGTTGAAGCATTATGGGGATCATCCCTGCCCAATTAGTCCCCAACTTGTGGTTGAGTCTCTTGGGTTTTTACATCCGTTTGAAGGATTTAAAGGTAGAACCTTCTCTCCGCTTGTTCGTGAATGTATATTCTCTTTCTAGTCATAATACCTTTCCCGGTTGGTTCTACTTTAGGCATCGTAGTGCGACGCATCAGATTATTGATTTCATGTCTACTTCCATCCCTCAATGGAAAGATGGCTTCTTTTTTACTCGACCTTTCTGTCCCTACGAGATAGTTGTTAGTGAATACAGGCAAGGCAAATAAAAAACCTACTCTTGGGCTAAGATGGAATATATTATGACGTTGTTGACCAAGCCAGTTCGAGTAGTCCTTGCTTCTCACCTGTCAGAGGACCAATACCTAGGGGTGTCAATTTGTGGCCCGAACCGGCTAAACCGACCGGGACCGACCGTTTATAGATCGGCCCGGCTCGGACCGTTTATTAAACGTGTCGGGCTTGAGCCCGGCCCGTTTATAAATGGTCGGTCTCGGTTTTGCTACTTGAACCATCGGGCGCCCGACCGAGACCGACCGAATAACGTCCGACCGAGACCGGCCTATTGTGCACCGACTTGGCCCGACCCTTTAATGATTGTAGAATACCTATTTGACCCCAAATTAAAGAATAAAAACTAAAAAGTAAAGACATGTTCACATTTTAAATAATGGTTATATTTGGTATCATTTATTGATTTATTGTCATTTTTTTGGGCTTACATGAGTGGGCCAGAATATAATAGCA
>NW_024868383.1:57025-84752 GCF_013358625.1 Macadamia integrifolia | reverse complement strand
ATACTACTAGCTCGTCTCCTTTCATTGGTTTTGAGAGTAAGGGCGGTGACATCAAGTACTCTTTTAATTCTTCAAATGATTTTTGGTAGCTGTCAGTCAACTCAAACTTTTTGGCACCCTTTAAAGTTTGAAAAAATGGGAGGTATCTTTCGCTAGCGTTGGAGATGAATCGACTAAGGTCAGCCAGCTAGTCTTCCAGTTAACTTCTAAACTTCCTTTATGTTTTTTCATGCAGACATCTCTTGGATTGCTTGTATCTTGTCAGGGTTAGCTTCTATACCTCTGTTGGAGATCATGAACCCAAGAAACTTTCCTGATGTTACTCCAAACGCGCATTTGGTCAGGTTTAGCTTCATCTTGTATTTTCTTAGCACTTCAAAGGCTTCTTCTAAATCTGTCACATGGTCGGTCGACCTTTTGCTCTTGACCAGATGTCGTCCACATATACCTCCATATTTCCTTTGATCAACTCTTTGAAAAGATGATTGACCAACCTCTGATATATTGTCCCTGCATTTTTTAGACCGAATGGCATGACCTCATAACAATATAGTCCTTTGTCAATTACGAAGGTCGTTTTTGGTTGGTTGATTTTGTTCATCTTTATTTGGTTATAGCCAGAGTAGGCATCCATAAAGCTCATGCGTTTGTGACCAGTAGTGGCATCGATAAGTAAGTCGATTCTTGGTAATGGGTATCCTTTGGATAATCTTTGTTAAGATTTGTGAAATCAATGCACATTCTCCATTACCCGTTGGCCTTTTTTTACCATAACAACATTGGCTATCCATTCAACAACATTGGTTGTCCATTCCAGATACCAGATTTCTCTGATAAAGTTTGCTTTGAGGAGTTTTTCTACTTCTTCTTGAATGGCTATCTGTCTATCTGGTGCAAATGACCTCTTCTTCTGTTTTATTGGTCAGAAGTGTTGGGTCCCGATTGACATTGAGAGGGGGGGTGAATCAGTGTGCCAAATATTTTTTCATTTTTCAACTGTACCCCTGATGTGACAATCACTATTTACACTTCAATAGCACAGTCTATTGATGCTGCCCAGAGCTGCTATGTATACTACTGACCATTCTTACTGTTGCATGAAACTTACTCACATAACCTGTATTGCTGCCCAAAGCTATCTCATAAACCTCACATGGTAATCACTGTCACATACATACACAGTTGTATGCACATCCCCACTGCACCACCAATTGGTCAGGTCTACCAGATGTACACACCCATTCTGCAGCCAAGCACTCCAATCCACAATACAAATACGAGCATATACATCCACAACACAAGAAATACGTGCTTTGGCCAGTTGCCAACATGCACGGAGTAATGCCCACTGTTGGGCTCAGCATTTACTCAATACTAATTATGACTGCACCCACAGCCAAGGGAACACATTCCCAGTTTTCACCAATGACATACAATGGCTAGGTCTTCACCCTAGTTTTCTCAGAATGATCTGAGAGGCCGCACCCACGGAAAATAGGTTTAGGTAGTTGTACCTACCAAGGAACACATAGCCCCTGTGTCCAGCACCCACTGAACACCAATAAAATAAAGTTGGGCTTATAACAATGCCCTATAGTGAAGCACTCATACATGCAAATTTCTCCCAAATAGACTACAACTATCACTTAGGCATTTTATCAAACATCTTGCCTACAATGATTATAATAATGGAAATTTAGAAAAATTGAGGTTACCTTGGCAAGGAGTAACTGTCGGAGATGCAATAATGTCGATCTCCACTTGATGCGGACCGCAACCACGTTGTCTCGGTGCCACCAATGTTTCAACTCACAAGAACCAAATTCTAGGTTCTTCTTCCTCTTCTTCTTCCTTTTCTCCTTGTCTTTACTTTCATAGAGTAACAATGGCATTCACATTCACATTTACACACACACAAAGAGAGGGAAGAACTTCTTCTCTATTTCCCTCTTCTTCTCTTCTCTTCTATTTTCTTTTTTTTTTTTCTCTTGGCAACAACCAATAGAGCTTGCTACCTTGGTTTCCAGCAGTTTCCTAAGCCTCTAATGGGGGCTATGGATGAAGTGCAAGAGGATGGAAGTCTTTCATTCAAACCCTTAGCCTTCCACGAGCTTCAACTCATTTTTTCGACCACCTCAACAACCCCTTTGCCTGATTTCTTCCCTCTGGTGTGTAGAGCTTAGAGAGATGAAGAATCTTCAACTTGAATCACCCAAATCGGAGTTAAAATGAGGGAGATATGACCATTTGAAGTTAGAGCAATAAGATAACTAGAAATGGAATCTTCGTAGGGGTGGCGTAGGCTACACCGGTGGCACGGGCAACCGAGGCACAGATCTGGCCGTAGATCTCATCAAAAGGTTTCTCTTAATCGGAGTCGTTCGATTAAACCAACGGACAATAGATCTAAATCGTAGGTTTTGAATCTCGATGACGTCAACATGACGTATGCGCTAACTATGTCAGGCGCGTTGTCGATCATCGATTGGTGGTGTAGCGCGTTTCACAGTACACTGTCGACTAACTTTAATAAAGCTCCATCAATATTGACCGTTAGATCGGAACCGATCTGATATGATTGGCTCAGTCAAGATATGGAGAATCTCTTTATAGATTCTATGCACAAGTGCTACACACAATCAAGACTAATATGGTGAGGCGCCACACCATCATATCTAATACACTCCACCAATAAAAAGCCTCGGATAAGCATCTTCAACGCAAGCTCTTGCATGAACCGTCAGATCTAAATCTGACCGACGTGGCTCAATCTGAACCGTGTATTAAGGATCCCTCTGATTCTCTTATATACACATAAGCCCCTGCTTCTATAAACTTTAATGCCAAAAACCCCTTATAAACTCAGAAATTTAAAACCTTGAAATTACATAAAAGCCCCTGAAATTTCAAAATTAAAATCCAGAAAATCCACCCAACACCGAGAGCATCTGTTGATTTTCTAGTTCGGATTTTCGAATCGGCTTCACGGAAACACTTATAAAGTTTTCATACAATATCCGATTGAGATGAAACGAAGTGCGTTGGAACCATAACTGGACGCTCTACGACTTTCCAGAATACTCAATCATCTGACTCAGCCATGTAAAAAGACCAAAATGCCCCTAGACTTTTCCAATGATGCATCTTTCTCATACGGAATCGGAATGCGATGAAATTAGAACCGTTGGAAAGATTGGATTTTTTTGTATCGTTACATGTAGAACACTTCCTTTAAAAAATTCATCTTCAATGTCGAAACTGCCCTCGACTGCCAAAAATGCCGTAACTTCTTCATACGGTATCGGAATGTGATGAAATCAAATGCACTGGACTAGGTAAATTACAATCTATCTTTTTCATGAAGAACCAATCTTCCAAAAATGTCATTTCCATTACCGAAAATGCCCTCAAGCATAAATAGGCCAATTTTACTAGTTTTGACCCAGAAACCCACACCACCTATTAAGGATGTATTAAACCACTCCATGCATACCAAACGGCTATGTTATCTCATCGGTGATACTGGACACTGCCATGTCATCATTTTCATCCATGTCACCCAAACTGGCCACGTCATCACCGCCATGTGGCAGGGTTGCCAACAAGGACAACCATAAAACAACAAGAAGCTCAGGTATATACTCAACCGGTGCTCAATCACCTTTCTGTCAATACCTGGCATATCTGTGGCAGACCATGCGAATAAATTGGTGTTTCTTTTTAGCAAGGTGATGAGTTGCTCTCACTCTGATCCTTGTAAAGATTTTCCAATCATGAGCTATCTTGATTCGTCTCGTTCTATAAGGTTTATGGGTACTAGTTCTTTAGCTGGCTCTCCTCTGATACCTTCTCTTTATGTTCTTTGGTCATCTACTTCCATTACAAGCACATCCTTCAATGGTTGGGCATCTTTCAATGTGTTGACATAGCATTTTTTGGATTCTCACTGGTCACCTTCATATTCTCCCACTCCTTTCTCTGTTGGGAATTTCATTTTTAAATGGTAAGTGGACACTATTACTTTAAGGTTGTTCAAGCCGGTCTTCCCAGTATCACATTATATGCTGATGGGATGTCCACTATTAAGAAGTTGACAATGGTTTCTTTTTGTATTTCTCCTGAACTAGCGCGAATTTGAGCTCGATCATTCCTTTTGGTTTGACGGGTGGTCCCGAGTAACCATAAAGTGGGGTGTTAATTGGTCTCAGCTTTTCTTCTTCAGTTTCCATTTTCTTGAAGGCTTCCCAGAATATATTATATACCGAGCTTCTGTTGTCTAACAAGACTCTTTCTACTGTAAAAACCCCTATCCTTAGAGATATGACCATGGCATTATCATGTGGAAAATCTACTCCTCTCAAATCTTCATCCCCAAATGTGATGGTTTGATTAGTTCTTTCCCTCTTGGGAAGGTGATAGGTGTAGAATACACTTCTGGCATAAGATTTTCTAGTTGATCGAGTCTCCTCCCCTAAATGGCCCTCCGAAAATAGTTGAAATGATACGAGGAATCGAGCTATCTCGAGAATCAGGTCTTCGAGCTTCATTTTTCTGAGGTGGGCTATGTGGTGGTCACTGTTCGAGCCTTGGATCTCTTTGATTTTTGTAATGTTTTTGATAGCGGTCTTGGTGTGGCCTCCATTGTTTGTTTCTTCCTTCTGGATGGTCCTTACATTTGACTGTGCATTGTTCGGCTTTCCCAAGAACCTCTTCAAGTAGGCTTTCTTGATCAGGTCTTCAATTGCATACATAAGTTCATGGCAGTCTTCAGTGGTGTGACCATGACTGTGGTACTCACAAATTTTTCGCCAATCTCTCCTTTCTGGTTGTGACTTAATTTTCCATGGTTCTTTCATCTTTTCTCACTCTTCATTGGTAATGTGCATTAGTACATGAGATCTTGGTTTGTTGAGGGTCGTGTATTCAGTATGATCTCTCCTCCTTTCATTTCGTTCCCCAAACTTTGGTTTTTTATCATCTTGCTGGTAATTTCTTCTATGATCATTAGGGGTATTGGCACTCTTATGACCAGCTATTGCTTCCTCTGCTTTGATGTATTTTTATATTTTCTCTCTCAACTGGGCCAATGTTTTTGGTTATGATTTGGAAAGTGAGAACTTCAGCCGCTCATCTTGGATTCCATTTTGCAGGGCCATGAGCTCCACTTTTTGATCGAGATCCTATACTTCTAGTTTTTCTAAATTAAATATGTGAACAAACTGTTGGATAGTTTCTATTAGTCTTTGTTTTAGATTTATGAGGTTATCCGACGTCCTTCGATGTATTTTACTCCCCACGAAATAATCCAAAAATCTCCTACTGAGTTGCTTTAAGTTATGTATGGTTCCTGGCTCTAAACTAGAGAACCAGGAGGTGGCGGGTCCTTGGAGAGATGCTGGAAATACCCTACATAGGAGAGCTTCTGTTGCGCCATGTATTTTCATGATTGATCTGTAGGTGTGTGTTTGAGATTTAAAAGTAACCGCAAGCATATAGATCAGTGTAGCTAACGGGTCGAACACAAGGAGAGTAGCCACTTTATTTTAGGCTTCTTTTAGTAATGCGAAAGTGCACAGATTAATTATGGTGATCTACTTCTAACTACCGCTCTAAACAAATGCATCTAAAAATGTCCTAACCAACACATCTAAGAAAATTGGAACTGTAATTGAAATTAAAAACCTAACCATTTGCATCTAACTCTAACCATTCGTCATCTAGGAATTTAAATACTCAAACCACGTAATTAAAAAGCAAATAACTAAAAGTAAAAGTGCTGAAATAAAAAGTGCTGAAAAGTAAATAAAAGTGCAAATAAAGGGGACAAAGACAGAGAGAGACACACAAGAAGGTTTCTCTACTTAGCCCAAGGGATGAACCATAAATAATATAAGCTTCTCTACTTGATCGGAGAGTTACTCTTACAAGGGCTTCTCTACTTAGCTTTAGGGGAAGGGAGGAAAAATAAATGACTGAAAGTAAAGGCAATAATATGATGGTTCTATAGCTAGAGAGGGGAAAAACCAACACATGCATATAACCAAGGACCTTGGGGGAAAGGGAAAGCATCAAAGTAAAAACTGAAATTTAAATCCTAAAATTAAGAATGAATGGGCAGCAAGAAGAGGGAATGAGAGGGTGTGAGAAGACTTATGTAAAAACATACTTACCTAAACTTCAATACTTGAATCCTCGAATTAAAATAACTTGATTGATTTGAGATACTACCAGCCCTCAAAACCAGATCTGGAATAAACCAAATCTGAAATTGCTAGGCCTGAAGAAAACAAATCTAGAAGAGAAAAAGCAAAACTAGAAAGAGATGCTCCACAGCTTGTTCTTGTCACCTAGAACTAAGCCTAGAACTATAAATTAAAAATTACAACTTTAATACCATCAACAAAAAAATAAAAGACTGAATCAAAAACAAAAGTGCTTGCATTCATTAAATAAAAAAAAAAAACATAAGTGATTAAACCAAAACTTAAAACAAAGAACTAGAGGAGAAAAAACCTAGAGAAAAAGAGAAAAAACTAGAGAAGAAAGGTGCGCCCTCCTCCCTCTTACACAATTTTCTCTTGGGAGAGGGGAGAAGGTCCAACAATTTTGGGTTTCCTAATTGGGTGGAATCTCAATTGGTAGGTGAGATTTTTTAGATCCAAAGTGATGAGGTAGAAAATAGGAGAATAAAGAGAAAAAGGAGAGAAACTAGGGGAGAGAAGAGAGAACGCCCAAGGTGATCTTCTAGGACGATTTTGTGATGAGGTGGAGGGTAGAGAGAAGAGAGAAAATAAAGAAAATGGTAAAGAGAGAATCTCACAATTTTTCTTTTTTTTTTCCTATTTTTTCTCCTTTTTTTTTCTATTTTATTTCCTTCTTTTTCTCTCTTTTCAAACTTTCATACAAAGCTTCCCCTTAGATGATTTTTCTATGATTCGCTTGGGCAATCTTCTATTTTAATGGGAAATCTCGTCCATGCCCTTGGTGCTTTAAGTAGGTGGAAGATAGGAGAGAGAAAATCTTCACAAAATCTCCAAAAGAGAGAATCACCCAAAGTGGAGGAGAGAGAGTGTTCAACGCCCCATGTGGGTCCCTCCTACTTTGTTGGCATTTAGAATATTCTATTATACCCTTGAGACAACTACAAAAGGGCTGGCCTGCATCTCGGTTCAGTTCTGGTCCATTATTCTTTTTCTGGCCCGAAAAGAATAATCATGTGTACGGGTGTCAAAACGAATGTGCACTTTTAATACAACACATCCATCTTACTCAGAATTTTATCCTCTTTACAACCATGAAAAGAAACAGGACCTCTTTACGTGTAAAAAAGGAGATATGGCACCCAATAGTCCTTAAGGCCTTGGAAATACAAAACCTGCAAAAAGAGAGTAAAACCAAAGGTATCTCTATTCTAAATATGTAAAATGCATGCTTTACTACCTATGATTTCACATATAAATGTGCTCATAAGTGTACAGATGCTCCCATGGGTCTTTGGTCCCATCACACGGTTGGAAGGACAGGATTTTGAAATTTTTAGGGATTGGTATTTGCATGATTTCTTTTGATAAGGGGGTCTCTCCGAACAGTAAGAGCTCGTCAAGCTCTTTTTCTGTTCCTATGGCTCGCTCAATCTTTGCCTGTAGCTCTTTAAATCTGCGATCCAAAACTACTTCTAGTGAATTATTTTTGTCGTCTGGATCATCAGGGCTGGGTTTCTCTTGCTTTGTCTTTCGACACTTCTTAGTTTTTCCACATATTTCTTTTATGTGACGAGGGGGAGATCTTTTGTTTCGAGGAAGATCCTCTCATGGTTGGTGAGGCCGAGATGAATAGGACTTTCTTCAGTATGAGTTGCACAGCTGTGCTCATCTGCACTTCGTCCTGCTGAGCCAAATTGGCTGTTGTGTGTTGGAGAAGTTTTCTTGTGATGACTTGGTTCTTCATGTGGTCTGCTAAGATTCTTCGAGGCCTCTCGAATATTTTCAGCTAAATTCTTTACTTGTTGGTGGAGTTCTCTGAATTGCTCCACCGTCACCACTTCTAGCGGGGTTGGATGAAGATCCGATCTAGCTAGTTCTTGATGGTTTCTTCCATCCAACATCGTTGGATCTGGCTCTGTTTCTTCTGCCCCTTCTTGTTGTGGTTGGAATGACGACAAATCTTGGGGTTGTACTCCTTTCTTGGTACAAGTTCTTATTGCTTTTGTCATTTTTCAGCATATAGGGACTGGCTTCTTGTCAGTTTCCCATGGACGGCGCCACTTATAGTATTTATCTCCATTCTTGAGCAGGATCAGTAGCCTGGTTCTCTTCTGGAACTGAGATTTGCACTCACACAGGTTAGAAAGTAGCCCGGAGTCCCCTCCGGGAGGAAGGCTCCGATGTTTAAGTTAGATTTAGATGATTTTGGAGGATCAATATGGGTTTCAGGTCTTCATAAATGCTTACCTTTCTCTCCTAATGCGTGTCCCTTTTATAATGATTCTGGCTCTCTTCCTATTGGCTGACCTGTCCACTTGTGGCTGAGCTGACCTTCTTCGTAACGGTTGACTTAACCATAGTTCTACCTTTAGTTAGATAACTGCCCAGGTTTAATCAAGGAATATGCTTAAGGCAAATGTGTGGGCCCCTTCTTGTGATTAAGGTCGTGGTCGGTAGGGGGATGGTCGAGCCTCGTGGTCGTCTTTGTTTCTAGAGGTAGGGTTTGATTTGGTGTCCATCGACCACCGGCCACTCCTTAGTCATGGTGGGTATATTATGGTATATCACCATGCATGATGTATTCTCATCGCCTAGAAGTGCACCCAACAAACATCAATGGACAGTGAGTGAGTATTCACGTAAGATTCCAAAATTTGATTAGTTGCAACCTCATTAATTATATGGGACTTGTTTCCTGGTTCTTCTCTTTGGTTGTGGTTCAAAAATGGTGGGTTTTTCTTTCCTTCTGTGCTTTTGCCTTATTTTCTTTCCCTGGCTTTCTCTTTCTAAGTTTGGAAGGTTAAAGGGTTGAAAATTATTATAAAACTGCGGCGTGTCGATCCCCTGTTAGGAATTGTGTTGGTTTTTCTTTTTTTTTTTCTAAATATAGAATCTTTTCATGTTGATGAATTTTATTGTCGTTGAAGGGAGGATTGGTAATGACAACAATAATTGAGAAATTGGTGTTCTCTCCACTGGCGTTTGAGAAGGGTTCTATTCCTTCTGAACGTGATGATGGGAATGGGGCTTCTTTGTCAAAGAAGGAAAGGGTAAGAGATTGTGCAATAAATAAAGAAATATCTGAAAAGAAACGAAAGATCTAAGGAGTTGATGTCTTCGACTACATTTGGAGCAAGGTCCCTACGAAGGAGCATGTACCTAGGAATAAAATTTACACTTATTGAATTTTCTCTCTAGCTCTACATTGTTAGAGGGTGATCTTGTTGCGTTATTGCTGGTTGTTTCTTTCGATGTGCAGGTTTAACGATACCCATAATTTGATGCAGAAGGAGAAGTTAGAGGCAGATTTCAAGCAGAGTTTAAGAAGGTTCAGAGATACCTAGATTCTTAGACCACATCAAAATAGGGATACAATTAAGCGACATGAAGGATAAGAAGGTTAACGATTTCTACTTTTCCTATTTTAATTAGGGTAATTTACAGTGTCACCCCCTAGAGAATGCCACTATTAGAGAGATATCCCCTGCATAATACCAAATTACACTCATACCCCCTACCATCTGTCACTGTTATAGAATATACCTTAAATGATGATATCAGCTAGTATAAATTTTTTAAATACCCAAATACCCTTGTAAAAGGTGAAGTACGTACTTAATATACCCTCTAATAACCCCCTAACCATAAATCGAAAAAGAACCCGTCTCCAAATTGATAGTGTGCTCTTCATCCCCGAATTCTTCACGTTTTCAGAGTGGCAATGGAGGAGCGACGTCAATGGCTACAAACCGTCAACGAGCGATGACAAGCGGCGATGACGATGGCGACGAGCGGTACTACATGCTCATAGAGTGAGAGAGTGTTGGTTATGGTTGTGGGTGCAGTGTGGCTAAGGTAGTTTCATTACTGCATCCTCAATCATGACATCTTTTGTTATGATGTGATGTAATTCATGTTAGATTGCATTGGGCTAAGAGAAAAATCTGGGTGCTACAACTCCTTTCCAATAAGGGGTTAGGTATTGGCTAATCTCACTTGTCCGACATGGCTGAGGTTGTTTCCGGTTAAGGATGTGAATTTGTAACCGAAATCGTTTACCAAAATCGAACCGATCCGTTTACACCGAAACCGCAAAACCGTTTAGTAAATGGTGCGGTTATGATCTTAAGTTTCAAACCGATTAGCTAAACAGGTCGGGTCGGTTTTAACCGCGGAACCCGTTGGTTTCAAACTGAATTGAAACCGTTTAAAACCGTTTAAACCATTTAAACTGATCCAATTAATCCGTATAACAATTAACAATTAAATTAAGTGCCCATCCTGCTTTGGTATGATTTATTGTAATTCAGTTCAAGTTTAGGCTTTAGATCATGAACTTGTAATCCATATATGTTACTATGTTGTTATGTTCTCATAGATGAGGTGTTTTGGCTGAACCACCTGTCATTTTAATATTTTTATGCTGTAGAAGGCTGGATTTTGATATTGTATGATATTAGTTCTAAATGTTTGAGAATTGTCATGCAAAGAAATAGCACTAGATTATCAAATTAAGACATATCATCGTTAATATAGAATCTCTTATTTGTGGTTGCCAATTATTTTTTGATAAGCTTATGATATTCAGTTTAGAGATGGTTGCAAGTTATAATAAACTGATTATGAATCGTTTTACAAACCGTATGGAATAAACTGAAACCAAAACCGTTTAAAACCGTGAAACTGACACCGTTTAGAAACCGTGGAAATCGAAACCGTTTACTAAACGGTCACGATTTCAGAAAGTGGAACCGTTTAGTAAATGGTGCGGTTATGGTTTTAGTCAAATAAATGTGAACCGAACAGATCTGCACCGTTTAAACCGAAACCGAACCAATTAACACCCTTATTTCCGGTGTTGTAAAAAATCCTTCGTGGCTCAGGTAGTTTTTAGTGTTGGGGTTTGTCTGGGATTATTATAGGGGCTTACCGGTTTCTGAAGTATATTTGTAGGGACTTGTATGCTCTTGACTCGCAACTAGCTTATATCGTGAGGTTACCGATGGCACAATTCCAATACCAGGGATACCACCTATGGTGCAGTAGCATTAAAACCCCATTTGGACTTATAAATGTTGACTAGGCTTGTGTGATAATAATACGGATCATATCATTACATCCATTTAATATTGTTGAGCATTGTTGTTTCATCCATACTTGCTTATGCTTGCTTGCTTGCATGTCAACCCATCACTACACTTCATGGAAGCTCACCCATTATATATGTGTTTTTAGATGGTGAACCAGGTATTCACCTAGAGGCTACTATAGAGACTCCAACTGTTACACCTGGCCTATAATTTGGCTGAGGTATGTGGCACTGGATTCCTATTCTAGTCAGCCTACCATAACCAAGATCACGGACACAGTGTATTAACTGAACCCAATTCTCAATAATGTCTACCATAATCAAAGTACGTATATAAAGTCCATATGAAGCATATACTTGGTTATCAAACCTAAAATGATAATTAATAATACAGGCCCAAAGTGAAGATTTCCACAGGTTATAATATCCAATGAATAAATCTTCCAACCTAATAATAAAAATAATAAATAAATAAGCAAAAGGATAATCCCATCCAACTTCAATTTGTCCCGCAGGCACAGCCTCACAATCGTACTGATCATCTGTCCGTCTCAGCTCCGACTCCCATCTAAAACATATAACAATGAGGAGTGAGCTTCACAAGCTTAGTGAGGGGTCAACAAGCAAGTACACACACACACACACACACAAGTCATGATGCTAACACATGCTCACACACAAACTATATCAGAATGCCCCATCTGCATAATCCACATGATCCATTTATTATTTTAAATTCCATTCTAGTTACTAAATCTCAATATATGGGTATAAGTGCTATACCCAACGTAAGTGGTATCTCCTTCCCAGTATGTCAGGCTTCAAAGATACAAGCTAGTTGCAAGCAGGAGTCAACCAGTCCTGGAAAGAACCTCGGTCCCCCAGCTAATCCCTAAATAGTACCCCTGATAGCCATGGTCCTAGAATCCCACACCGTCATCAGTGTCCCATGTTGTCTGATAGCTATACGTACAATATGTCATACCATACTGTGCCCTCTCAAGATACAATATGTCATATCTGGGCAAAGTAATCCTCCACAACCTACCACTGAGTGGGATTAGCTAATACCTTACCCCCTATTGGTAAGGGGTTATAGCACTAGGATGTGATCTTAACCATATGCATCTACATGCATCCACAATAACCATGGCATCCAATCATACATCTATGTCCCTAACTATAAAACTTACCTTTGAGCCCACGGTACTGAAATCCACACCTCAGCCACATCGTGCCTCAGACCATCAATATTACAACCATCACCACACAACTACAATACTACACATACTTTGCTAGTCCTTGAGCAAAAAATAAAAAATAAAAAAGACTAAAAACAAAAATCCTAACTCACTTTCGTAGGAATCACGATTGCACTTAGCATGTGCAACAATCCTTTAAACCCCTAGGTCACCCTTAGTGGACGAGTTATGTCTCATGGGTGTTTGCAGTGAATATACACCCAAAATTTTAAAAAAAATGAAATCCCAACCTTGGCTAAAGGTAAGGGCCATACCGATTCGGAGCAAAGATAATTCATCTTCCACTTGATCTAGGGGCCCCCACACTTGAATTTTCATTATGCCATATCAATTTCATGCACAAGCATATTTCTTAATTCGGAATTCACCTTGTCTCTTCCAAAACATCCTTATCTTAAGGTAAGACCACTTATCAAGTAATAAGGAACCCAAAACTAAGTCGTTGGAGTGTTTTTAACCAAACATGTTACCGAGGCATTGATGACATTTACACATACTTTCTTACTGTGTGGTTTTCTTTCTCTCTTTTTTTTCCATAATAACTCTATCCTACTCCACTACTGTTGGCCTGAATGACATGGTGGAGCAAACACTAGACAACTAAGTTACTATGTAGCTTGGCATTTTGCATATGCCTACATAGATAGTGATACTAGAGTTCTTTTAGAAGTTTCCTCCCTAGGAATTTTGATCAAGACACTACGCTTCCTAAGGCTCAATGCCTTGTCTAGTTCTAAGGAAATCAACTCTTACTTTTCATTCATATCACTTTCTACACTTCATTTAAAATTGTGTATTTGTCAACACATTCCAAATTAAAAAGAAGGTCTCAACTCCAAATCAAGAGTACAAGGAACCCACAGACTTACATATGGTCCAATACCGTAAAATAAGGGTTTCTTATTTTTCAAAAGAGAATCCCATCTCAAGACACAAGCTTGTTTGTTTTTTCTCAACAGGGTTTTAATGTGTTCAAGATAGCTATTTTGAGCTCAAATTATTTATTTTATACATCAAACAACTGAATCGTATGGTCATTAACCAAAAACCAAAGTAGGACTTCATCCTTAGCAAGCTCAAAAACAAACTCAAACAAAGGGTAAAGCAAAAACAAGAAGAAATTGGTTTCCCTCCCCCACACTTAAGTTATGCAATGTCCTCAATGCATAAAAAGAATTAAAAACAAAGACAATGCAAGGGGTTATATCTGATTAAAAGTTAGTCATCAGTGTAAAGAGGTTCATGGAGATCCATAACCTCTTCACTAGCAGCAGTAGGAAAGTTGAGGAACGATTTTAAACGCTGACCATTAAACTTTGAAATTACCCCTATTCCTGGATTCAGAATCTCCACAGTCCCATAGGGATATACATTATGGATAATGAATGGGTCATCCCATCAGAATCTAAGCTTACTAGGAAAAATGTGCAATCGAGAGTTGTACAATAAGACCTTATCACCAATTGCAAAAGATTTGTGCAGAATGTGCTTATCATGGAGGGCTTTGGTCTTTTCCTTGTAAATCCTAGAACTTTTATAGGCATCATTCTTAAGTTCCTCCAACTAAGATAGTTGGAGCCTACGATGAATACCCGTATCAGACAAATCAAAGTTGAGCTTCTTTATGGCCCAAAAGGCCTTACGCTCCAACTCATACGGTAAGTGACATGCTTTTCTATACACAAGATGGTAGGGAGACTAATCAAGGTCGGTTTTGAATTAGTTCGATGGGCCCACAAGGCATCAATGAGCCTAAGGGACCAATCCTTATGGTTGGAATTAACAGTTTTCTCCAAGATTTGTTTAATCTGCCTATTAAACACCTCCATTTGGCCACTACTTTGGAGGTGAAAAGGTGTTGATAACTTATGGGTGATCCCATACTTTTTCATTAAGGCCTCAGAAGGCCGATGACAAAAATGAGTACCCCTATCACTAATTATAGCACGTGGTGTACCAAAGCGGGAAAATATGTTTTCTTTGAGAAACTAGACCACCACTTTGTGGTCATTAGATTTACAAGGTATGACCTCTATCCATTTTAAAATATAATCAACAAAGAAAAGTATATAAAAATTCCCAAAGGAATTAAGGAATGGTCCCATAAAATCGATGCCCTATACATTAAAGATCTCAACTACCAAAATAGGGTTGAGGGGCATCATATTCCTCCTATTGATACGGTCAAAAGACTGAAAGGTGGGATGAGCCTTGCAAAAATCAAAAGCATCTTTAAAAATGTGGGCCAATAAAATCCGTATTGGAGAACTTTTGCAGCAGTCTTCTTAGGTCCAAAGTGTCCATCACATGCATGATTATGGTAAAAAGATAAAATTGAGTGTTGCTCATGATCAAGCACACAACGTCTGATAATTTCATTTTGACAAATTTTAAGACGATAAGGGTAGTCCCAAAAGAAATGATTAACTTGGAAAAAGAATCGATACATATCTTGGATGGACCAATGATCCAGAGTCACACTTGAAACTAAGAAATTAACAATGTCAACAAACCATGGTTCACTAGACACTGTAAGTAACTGTTCATCTGAAAAGTTCTCGTTGACTAGAGAATTGACAGTCAAGGAATTGGGAAGCCGAGATAAATAGTCTGAAACAAGGTTTTCAATGCCTTTCTTATCCCTAATTTCCAAATCAAACTCTTGTAAAAGCAAAACCTACCTAATGAGAAGGGATTTGGCATCCTTCTTCTGAACTAGGTATCTAAGAGCGGAATGATCAGTGTACACCACCACATGTGGAAGTAAGATCAAAATTTTTCTAACGTAAACACAAAAGCTAAAAATTCTTTTTCATTGGTTGTCTAGTTGAATTGTGCATCATTTAGGGTCCTACTAGCATAGTAAATGATAGTGGGTAACTTATTAATTCTTTGACCCAAAATCGCTCCTATGAAAAAATTAAAGCATCACACATCAGTTCAAAAGGTTCAGTCCAAACTAGTGGTTGAACAATGGGTGCATTGGTCAACTCCTTCTTAAGTTGCTTGAAGGATTCTACGCACTCTTTAGAAAGCTCAAAAGTTTGATCTTTAACAAGTAGTGAAGTTAGAGTTCGGGCTAACTGACTAAAGTCTTTGATAAACCTTCTGTAGAAGCTAGTATGCCCCAGAAAAGATCGGACGTCCTTAACAGATTGGGGAGGTGGTAAATTAACAATTAAATTCACTTTGGCTTTATCTACCTTAATTCTCTCCGTGGATATTACATGGCCTAAAACAATACCAGATTTAACCCTAAAATGACATTTTTCCTAATTCAAAACCAAATTTTTAGATATTCACCTTTTTAAAACTAGGAAAGATGGTGAAAACACTCAGATTAAGAATTCCCATGAATTGAAAAGTCATCCATAAATACTTCTAAGAATTTTTTGACTATGTTAGAAAATATGTTCATCATGCATCGTTGGAATGTAGTAGGGGCATTGTAAAGCCTAAAGGGCACATGCCTGTAAGCAAATGTTCCATATAGGCATGTAAAAGTGATCTTATGTTGGTCCTTTAAAGCAATTAGGATTTGGTTATAGTCGGAATATCTATCAAGAAAATAATAGTATTCATGTCCAGCTAACCTCTCTAACATATGGTCAATGAATGGTAATGGGAAGTGGTCCTTCTAGGTTGTCGCATTAAGTTTCTTGTAGTCTATGCACACTCTCCACCCTTATTGGACATGGGTTGAAATCAGTTCTTTATTGGCATTGAGAACTACAGTAACACCAGACTTCTTGGGCACTACATGAACTGGGCTTACCCATTGGGTATCAGAAATAGGATAAATTATTCCATGATCCCAGTACTTTAGGATCTCTTTCTTAATGGCTTCCATCATCACTAGATTAGCTCTTCTTTGGGGTTTCATAGATGATTTGAAATCCTCCATAAGATGTATATGATATTGCACAATAGAAGGGCTTATACCCTTGATGTCAGCCATGGTCCAACCTAGGGCTTCCTTATTGTCTTTTAACACTTTGAGTAATTCCTCTTCCTAGCTAAAAGTCAAATTTGAAGAAATTATTACTAGAAGAGTCTAGTCAGGCCTTAAGAAAGCATACCTCAAATTAGATGGCAACTCTTTAAGATCTAACTTAGGGAGCTCAACTATAGAAGGTTTGGGAATGGAATTGTCCTAAGGGCTCCACAAGTGTATGAAGACTCAAGACTTCAGAAAAGAAAGTTTCACTATCATCTTCCAACTCATCCATACACTCTTGGAATTATGAGTCAAAATGAATATCAAAATTGGTAATTAAATCATCAGAAAAATCTAAAAAATCCTCAAGCATATTGATCTCTTCTTTCATATGTGGTTATTTGCCTATCCTAAACATGTTAAACTCAACAGTTTTGTTGCCAAAAGATAACCTTAGGAAACCAATTTGGCAAGTGATTAATGCATTTCTTGTAGCCAGGAATGGTCTTCCTAGAATTATGGGGATCTCATCCCTTGTTGAGAAGGACTTGGTATCTAACACAATAAAATCAACAAGGAAAATAAATTCTCCCACCTTCAGTAAGACATCCTCAACCATCCCTTTAGGAATCTTAATAGACCTATTTGCCAATTGAAGAGTGGTTCTAGTGGCTTTCAATTCTCCCAATCCTAGTTGTTTATACACATGGTAAGGAAAAAGATTCGTACTTGCACGAAGGTCAAGTAAGGCATGCTCAATGTAGGTGTTGCCTATGACACAAGCTATGGTAGGGATCCCTGGATCCTTATACTTAGTGGTTATATGCTGAGTAATTATGAAACTAATGTTACTTGCCAAGAACACCTTTTTGGACACACTAGTGATATGTTTGTGGGTACACAAATCTTTCAGGACCTTTGCATAGGCGGGGATCTGGGATATGACATCCAAGAGAGGGATGTTCACTTGTATCTTTTTGAAGATTTCTAAAATTTTATCCATGGAAGCAGTCTTTGTTTTGTTTACCAAGCGATTAGGAAAGGGGACAGGAGGAATATAAGGACTGTTAGGGATTTGTCATTTTTCAAAGAATCATTTTTGGTTTCCTCAACCAAATTATCTTTATGTTTAGAATAATCTTTAGGTTCATCAGACAAACCTGGAACAAGAGGTGCACTTATGTCCTCAACAAAAGGAGAGTTAATAGGAGTAATGGATGGGAAAAATTTAGGTACACTCTGTTGGTACTCTTTACCACTCCTAAGGGCATAAACTGCATTATATTGTTGGAGGGCCCTTGTTGGGTCTGACCTTGTACTACATTCAATGATTCATTAGGTGGTGCTTGTGAATTGACGGGCTGATGCCTAGGTTAGGCTTTGGTTGACTAGGTAACGTTCCTTTCTTCCTCTCACGCAAAATTGACACAACTCGGGAGAGTTCGCTTGTAAGATTTTGATGGCTTGTCATGAAGAGGGTCATATTCTTTTCCAAATCACCTACTCTACTTGCCTCTCTAGTTTTGGTAAACCTAGGGGATTGCTGATAAGATGATAGGAGAGGGGGCCTAGACAAAATGACCTTAGGTCCTACATTTGGTCTAGGAAAAGTATTTGGGGCAAAAGGTTGTGCAAAGGGAGACCTTTGGGGTCCAAATTGACCTTGATTATAGAAATTGGAAGGCCCTGCTTGGTTGCCTTGGTTTCAGGAGAAATTTGGGTGATTTCTCCACCCTGGATTGTAAGTGTTACTATATGGATTATTCTAATATAAGGCTTTAACACTTTCATTGGAAATGCCCCCAGAGGTGTTGGGGCATTCTTCTATAACATATCTAGGGTACTGGCACCAATTGCACATCTTAACCATATTGACTAATGAAGGCTCTCTAGGAACAATAGCCTCAATCCTTTTAATTAGGCTATCTAGGTCGGCTTCCTTGGCTACTGACCCATCCACAAAATATTTTTTCCCTCCTATAGTTCTTTCATTATCTTGGGTTATTCCCACTCATTGGTTTTGTCAGCTAAGTCAAGTAAGAATTCTCATACCTTTCCTTCATCTGTAAAGGCTGTGAATCCCCCAGGGCACATAGATTCTATCATTTGTTTAGTTGGGTAATCAATACACTCATAAATTATTTGACATAAATGACATAAGTCTAGGCCATGGTGAGGGCATTCTTAGAGTAAATCCTTGAATCTCTCCATAAGTTTGGAAAATGACTCATTAGGCTTTTGCTTGAACTGAAGGGTATCACTTCTAAGCTTATTGGTCTTATGAGTTGGGGAAAACTTTTTAAGAAAGACAACTGTGAACTGTTCCCATAAGGTTATGAAATTTGTGGGTAATCCATACAACCACCTCTTAGTTTGGTCTTTCAATGCAAAAGTGATGAACCTAAGCTTAGCAGCATCATCAGAAAGTTGTTAGATCTTAATTAAAATACATACCTTTTCAAATTCCATTAAAGAAAGGTATGCATCTTCAGACGTTAGCCCTTGGAAGTGGGGCAACATAGTGATGTATTGAGATTTGAGCTCAAAATTATTACTCTGGGCTTGTGGTAGAACTATACAGGAAGGTTGGGTTGCTATAGTAGAATAGAACCTATCTTTCAGAGATTTAGGTGAAGGGTTTTGCTGTTGGTCTCCCATATTGAAAGGCATTGATGAGAGTATAGGTATAGGGTCACTACTTATTGAATTTCTTTTTTTTAACTAATTCTTAGTATTACGTACCCACCTAACACTCATGCAACAGAAAACTACCCATAACTAGAGTAAAACAAGCACAAAAGAATGGAAAGAAAAACTTTTTTTTTTATTTAAATTTTTTTTTTGCTTTTTGGGAGTTTACCGACAGGGATTCGGGGTTGCTCAATTCCCGAGGTACTGCTACAGGACGAAACCTGCTTTTTTCATATTGTGAGGCTTGGCAACCTCTACCGATACAACTATTATTGCAAGTTGTTCTTCTCACAAATTTAATCCCACATCTGGTTCCAAAATTCTGGTCACACTAGCAGTCTACTCAGAACTACAGATTCCCTACTACTGCCCTTCAATAGGGTCCATTTCTATTGGAATATTGTGTCTACCGGTCCCCATACTGGGTTTAGGGATTACAAACCATCCATAACAGGGATTTGGCCTCTGGAATCCCAACCAGCAAGTTGGCTGGGTAGCAATCAGCCGGTCGATTGGGACTCACTGGTCCATCCCTTCTTTTTTTCCTTCTGCAGAACTCAATTCTGCCTCTACTGATCTGCACACAAATGTGTCTTAAATTGGTTTAAACCCTCTTCCATAATTCTGTTGCATTCAAAAGGTCAAAATAGAATAAAATGAATTCCAATTTGACCCATTTCTGAGTTCAAACTATCCAACTCTTAAGCTGTATATTTAGTTTTACAAAAATTTAGGGCTTATCATAAATAGAGGAAATTTCTTTGGAACTAAACTAATTACCTAAGTTATTCACTTAATTAGGGATGGAATACAAGTGTTTTGAATCACAGATTTGGTATTCCATCTCTGACTAAACTTGTAACAGAAGTTTAAGAAAAAATAATTCATTGAACCCTTACTAAATTCCACATCCAACTTAAATAAAATTATGTTCTTAGGGATTTGACAGAATTTCCACCAAATCAAGCCTATTCCAGCCCTTATTGCATAATCTCTACTGAAAAGTAGTCTTATGTTCTAGGGTTTAGCAGGGATAGGGTTTCTACCAATTGGATCCCCAGTAGCCCACAAAAATTAGGGCTTTCTTTACTAGGTAGCTATTCTGCTCACAGGGATTCCCTAGCAGTAAAAAATTGGGTAAAATCCTAACCCTAGCTACCCAATCTACATGAAATTACTTAATTAACCTTGCTGTAGTAGTAAGTTCACTTAACTGGGGGCAGTATTGATCCAGCTGTGGCCTTAGGTGATGAAGTTCTCTTCGTACTTCTTCTTCTTCCTTTCTTTCCTTCTCCTTTCTTCTTCTTCTTCTTCTTCTTCTCTTTTCTTTACTTTTCTTCTTATTGTTACAACCACGATTTGGGTGAGTTATCAGCCCTTATTTCCTTATATAGGGCAGCCCAAACAGACTTAAGGGTCTATTTGGCTGGCTCCCTTTTATTTTCATATACATTATATATATATGTAACAATAAGAAGAAAATTATATATATATATATATATATTTTGAACCACCTCCCTTTTATTTATTAGTATAAAATTTGCATATAATACCTAATTTAACTAATATGTAATTAAAGTTGTAAATTTATTATTATTATTATTAACCTTCAGTTAGGTCTCTTTTCATAGGGGCAAAATGGGAATTTACACAGCAGAGGTGGGCCCCATAGTGTAAAAACCCAAAAATTACATTCTGCTAGGCAAAACCGGCTTGCTGATTTTGAACCTGCCAATTTGGGTGCGATCATACCAACACAGCTGCACCGAATCCCATCCAAACTCTATAGTTAAGAGTGCTTGGATGAGAGTAGTATTAGGATGGGTGACCCCCCGGGAAGTTCTCCTGTTACACCCCTTTATTCTCTTATACTTAGTTTCATAATTAACTTTACCTCTTTGTCCACACCTCCTGATGAGTTCCCCAGTGATATTGGCATGCTAAACAGGAGCAGGTGGGGTCACTTATGCCTTGTTAGTACTCCAGAGCTGCCAACCATGCCAACATTGGCTTTCTTTGCTCTTTCTTCTTGCCTATCCACAAGTAGGGGTATAAATATCAGATTAGGGTGTTACAGAGCAATAATGTAAAATAAAAAATTTAAAACCTAATTTAAGAATAAAATGGTAGTAAGAAGAGGGAATGAGAGGGGGTGAGAAGACTACTGTAGAAGCCTACTTACTTGAACTTCAATACTTGAACTTGAAAACTTGATTGAGATTTGAAATAGTACCAATACTAAAAACCAGATCTGGAATAAACCAAATCTGAAATTGCTA
The DNA here is from genome assembly GCF_013358625.1 of Macadamia integrifolia. Lineage (NCBI taxonomy): Eukaryota > Viridiplantae > Streptophyta > Magnoliopsida > Proteales > Proteaceae > Macadamia > Macadamia integrifolia. Next base: position 63,291 of record NW_024868383.1, on the reverse strand, counting down.
GTACTAGAGAAGACAAATCTGAAGAGAAAAACTGAACTTGAAAGACATGCTCCACAGCTTGTTCTTGTCACCTAGAACTAAGCCTAGAACTAGAAATTAAAATTATTACACCTTTGAATAACTTGAATAACACGAACAATAAAAAAAAATATATATTGCATTCATTAAATAAAAACCAATTACATAAGTGTTTAAAGTAAGAAAAACTAAGAATAACTTGAACTAGAACTAGAAGAAGAGCACAACTAAAAATTAGAGAAAACGAGAGCAAAAGAGAGACAACCCTTTAGGGTTTGGTAGATTCCATTTTATGGGGAATAGGGGAGAGAGGAGGATGTCCAAGGGTGGATCCCCTTGGACGATTTTGATGAGGTGGATGGGAAGAGAGAGGAGAGAAAATAGGAAGTAGGGGATTTTTGTTATTTCTTGCCTTTTTTTTCCTATATTTTTTCTTTTCTTTTATGCGAGACTTCCTAATGAGCAAGGGATTTTGTACACCACAACTCACCAACTATGCTAGGTAGTTATTGTTACCAAAAACAAATCTTTAATCACTCAAGGGGGGTCAATCGATCCTTGTTGGCATCTTAGAATATTCCTTATACCCTTGGGACAGCTGCAGACGGGTTGGTTCTGCATCTCGGTTCAGTTCTGATCAATTATTCTTTTTCTGGCCTGAAAAGAATAATCACTTCTACAGGTGACCAAATGGATGTGTACTTTTAATTAAACAAGTCCACCTTGCTTAGAATTTCGTCCTCTTCGCAATCATGAAAGAAACATGACCTCTTTACGTGTAAAATTGGAGATATATCACCCGATAGTCCTTAAGGCATTGAAAATATAAAACCTACAAAAAGAGTGTAAAACCCAAGGTAGCTCCATTCTATATATGTAAAATGCATGCTTTTATACCCTAGATTTCACACATAAATGTGCTCATCACACATCCACACAATCTCAATCACATCAAACTTGGTAAAATCATACCACATGTACAATATATATATAATTTTTATAAAATAAATCCAAAACATGGTTTCCATCACATTACAAATGAGCATGCAAAACATAAAAATATAGAAACACCCTACAAAATAAAACAATCACCCACTCACCTGATACCCAAGTTTGATGTTCTTTTGCTGAATTTCCGATCACGCGTATCCTCGTCGAGTATTTCAGGTTCCTAAATTAATAAGTCATATTTGAGATTAATTTTTATTTTATTCATCATTTATTAATTTTACTTCATATGACCAGCTGAATTCTCTCATTAGAATTCATGCTCAACTAGTAAAGAATATACTAATCACAAGTCAGTATTTCCTCCAGCTAACCAAGCTAGCAGCTCAGCTTCCAATTCCTATGCAGGTCACTTACCCAACCCACATAGCCAACAATTCCATTTTGGACTATTAAAACTAACTTACAGGCATTAGATCACCAATTATCTATTTGGAGTTGTCTGTAAGCTCCATAGCTTTTAAAAGTATTTGGGTGAGATTTCCCAAAGAAGGCAGAGCCCACACTAGCATGCCTCATCTTAGCTCTCTACCCCGGACATTTCCTCCTTACCTTAGGCCACAAATCTTACTTTCATACCACATACGTAATTTCGAGGCGATTAGAGCCATAGAGACATACTGTTGGGCATTCTGGTCCATAATCTGGCCCAAGACAGCAGTGCTATTAGGGCCAAACCGGTCGGTTGCCTGACAAAATGGGCTTTTTATCAGCGGAATTTATGCCTTCCTCTAGGCAGAATTCTACCGAGCAAAGTTCCTTCAATTCCGGACCTCAAATTCTATCCTACAAGGTTTCCTAATCATATAAAACATATGTAGGACTTATATTGATCAATTGCCCTTCATTTCACCTAAACCCTAATGCAGGTGAATTGGGTTCCAATAGGGTTACCTAGAAACCAACTGAATTTCCAGCTCAACTGACCAGACCAGAGTCCATCCCAGCCAATTTCCCTTTCCTACACATTTAATTTAATAAATTATAATTTATGGAATCATCCCCCAAGTCCAATTTGGGTTTCCAATACAAGGCACATAGTCAGTTGGGTTCCAACTTACCCAATTTTTACTTTGGGTGTACCAGCTAAAATTTCTACCCACTTCTGGGTAGAATTGGATTGTGTAAAAGTCAATCCCACTCCCAATTTCATTCTTATTCACCCAATTGGCAAAAGCCCTATGACCGAGGGGTCCAGGAAGTAGGGCTTTTTCTGTGGGAGAATGTATTAGGTTCCCACAGTTAATTTTCCCCTATGAATTTAAAGTTAAGGATAACCCTAACTATAGCCGAATTCTACCATAGATAAATTCACTGAGGTCAGTTAGGGTAAGTTACCTCTCTAGGGTTTCTGAGGTTGGCAGGCATGGTAGGAGGTGCCCAGGTGCAGTTGTTCAACTCCCTAGCTTCTTCCCCTACTGTAGCAGCACCTCTGGTAGCCTTGGGGTGTCCTTTGACATCATAGAAGAGAGGCAGTAATAGCAGCAGTGGTGGAGGAGCAGCACATCTCCCCTTCCTTCTTCTTCTTTTTCTTCTTCCTTCGCCCTTCCTTCGTCTTATTCCTTCTTCCTTCTCCCTTCTCCCTTCTCCCCTCTTTGTTTCATCCGATTATAGCAGCAAAAGAGGAACAGTAGCAGCCCTCTTTGCCCTATTTGTTGGCTAAAACAGACCTTAGGGTCTATTTGGCTTTTAACTTTAAAAATAACCTATTTATTTATTAGTCTTGAAGATGAAATAACTAATTATAGGCTCTATGGTTTTATATGAAATTTGGTGCATTAGAACCCTTAAACATGTCTCTATATTGGGTAGGAGTGGGTGGAATTATACTACGATGAGGTGGGGCCCATAGAGGAAAAACTTGGATCTTTGCATTCTATAACCTAAACCGCCTGGACGGTTTGCCAGCAAGGTAGCCTGCCAGTTGCCTCATTTTTGGCTCCCCAGCAGTCTAATCCTCTGTTCTGTATAGTCCATTAGGTATGGGACCATTTTCACAACTTTTGCCTATTTTACCCCTCCTAATCGGCTAATAAGTCTGCCAATTCCTCCCTTAACCTGCTGTATATGTGAGGTCCATATTATGACAGTCCATTACCCCTATATCAGCCAAATCCTAGCATTGGGATTCAGCTGCCTTAAAATTCAGGTTGTTACACCAGCTTTGTATGGAAAGGAGTTGTGGGTTGAGGAGTTAGCACAAACTGGGATGTGTTTGTGAAGACTGTGCCTATGGGGCACCTTAAAGATGATGCTGTCATTTTCTCCTTTTGATTATCTTTTGAATATAATAGATGTAGCCCTAATGGGTAACTTGTAAGTATGATCATGCAGGTTGAACATTCTTTTATATATATATATATATATATATATTTTTTAATTAAGTATCAATAGAAACTCACTAGTTGTAATTATCTCAATGTTATTTACTTGTGGATTTTAGCTCATTTCATAACTTGTGATCTTAAAATTCTGTGTCAGAGATGCTGGTTGGATTGCTGGATATGAGCTCGTGTCCAAATCACCGGCCTTCAGGTAAGTGAAGGTGAGGTGTGACAACCATAACCTTATCCCAACTTGATGGGGTTGAGTACATGGATCTGATATAGTCTAAGATAATACTAAGCATAAGAATAAATCGAAATACCAAAAAGAAGTAAAATGAGGTAAAAGAAGAGGTCAAATCAGTAGCCAAAGCAGCATATACGGGTCGATCTATGTTGATCTATGTCAGCAAAATATTGGTTCCATGATGGCCGACACCCGATCCTATACCGTGCACTAAATCCATGTTACACACTCTTTTAACATTCCATCAATGGACCCCCCACACTCTCTCCACATTTCATGCCTCCTAAGTCCTATGTCACTACTAAGGGTATTAAAATCAAATCAAAACCATTTTATTGAAACTGAACCGAGCTATTTTACACTAAAACCCTAAAATTGTTTAATAAATGGTTTGGTTTTGTTTTCAAAATTAAGACCGAGGCATACGATTTCAATCGAGTCGAACCGTTTAACCGATTAATATCAACATAATAAGTTAAGTCTTTTTTTTAAATAAAAAGTTAAGTCTTTTTTTTTAAATAAAAAGTTAAGTCATTAAATGTCAAGTTTACATCCATTTCAATAAAAAATATATATATTAAGCAATTATTAAAATAAAATATATAACAATACAAAATTCAATTTATTGTCAAATTTACATTCACTTCAAAAAATAATAATTATAAATAAATAAAGGGAAAAAAAGTTTGAATAAAAATAAATATAAAAAAAAATATAAAAATTTAACTTCTCTGTTATTATTATATTACAAAAGTATCAATAATTAATATATGTGGCAAAAGTGTCTTTCATGCCATTAACCAAAGAAGTCCATTGACTTTTTAAGTGTTAAACTAGCTACCAACATTACTTATTAGATTCTTCAATAGTGAGCTTCCAATCCAGGTCTAAAACTATAAAGGGAATGTTAATGGAGAATAAAAAAATTCAACATGGATGCAATCGGTCCATTGGCCTAGTCTCCTCATCATAGCTTCCTTCCTCATTCGTATTTTTCCTTGACTTGGTGCTTAAGAACTTAACTAGAGTCCTAGGATTTTTTTGGTATGCTTTCTATTTGTATTTATTAACTATTTTTTAGAAATTATTTGTGACAATAAATTATAGATCACAAATAGCATTCGTTTGGTTACTATTTATAAAATAGATTATATAATGAGAAAATAGGTTTTAGTTTTCTCTTTCAGTTTTGAACTTCGAGCGAGAGAGATGATAAGATTTGGGGTTTTTTATTGGAAAAGTATAAAGCATACTAAAGTTACATATTTACCATTGATTTTGAGTATTTTAGCACATATGCTCATTTAAGGTGGTAAAAATCAACATAAATGATTTGTTACCACAAATCACAAATAGCTTGAGAGTAATTGGTGATTTATGATTTATTCTGATTTATTATAAATAGAAATAAGTGTTATAAATTATACCAAACACTTGTAAAAATAGAAATAATTTAAATAAATACAAATAGAAATCAAACCAAAGAGAGCCCTAGACAAGGAATTTTTTATTTCTGGAAGAAATCCCTATCTGACATTATATGGATTTTAAATTTACTGTTTGATGCGGTAAAATTGATCGGATGACTCTCCCTGCAGTTCCTGGTGCTCCAACCAACCTGCACAGAAGAGATGAAAGGGGAGAGCCGGGCTGACCTGACGGGGGACTCTCCGATGCCTAAGTCAGATCTTTCCACAGTAGATGCTCAAGAGAGTTTTTCCAGTAAAAATGAGTGATTGATCGATCCCCCCTGATGTCAGCTTACCTCGGTATTTATAGGCTGTTGATGGAGAGAGAAGGAGGGTCGTTTGTGGAGAGTCCAGTTTAGGCGTAGAGTCCTTAAGGGGAGTGGCACTATGATTCTGGGAATATTCTGGGTTCCAGGGCATATTCTGGGAATATTCTCCATTGATCTCAGAGGTGCAAGTCGTGAGAGGGGTGGACACCTCTGATCACGTGTAGTGGATAGGGTCTTGCCCCCATGATCAGGGATCACGTCCCTTGAATGTAGGAGTGGATGTGTGCACATTTCTGGGTGCATTACTTGACTGTGCCGAGCACATGTGACAGGTTGGTTGAGCCACAATGATTGATAGCATAGCCTGATAGAGGGCCGAGGTGGCAGCACGGCCTGATGGAGGGCCGAGATGATAGCACGGCCTGTTAGAGGGCCAAGGTGGCAGCACGGCATGTTGGAGGGTCGAGGTGGTAGCACGGCCTATTGGAGGGTCGAGGTGGCAGCACGGCCTGATGGAGGGCTGAGGTGGCACCACAGCCTGATGGAGGGCCGAGGTGGCACCACAGCCTAATGGAGGGCCGAGGTGGCAGCACGACCTGATGGAGGGCCGAGGTGGAAGCACGGCCTGATGGAGGGCCAATGTGGAAGCACGACCTGATGGAGGGCCGAGGTGGCAGCACAGCCTGATGGAGGGCCAAGGTGGCAGCACAACCTGTTGGAGGGACGAGGTGGCAGCACGACCTATTGGAGGGCCGAGATGGCAGCATCGACTGATGGAGGGTCGAGGTGACAGCACAGCCTGATGGAGGGCCGAGGTGACAGCACAGCCTGATGGAGGGCCGAGGTGGCAGCAAGGCTTGATGGAGGGCCGAGATGGCAGCACGGCCTGATGAGCCACCGAGGTGGCACCACGGCCTGATGGAGGGCCAAG
>NW_024868383.1:56484-56602 GCF_013358625.1 Macadamia integrifolia | reverse complement strand
GTCTAGCTTATGAGCTCTTGAGGTGCAAAGCCTGGGACTAGCTATAGGGGTGCCGAGCTAGGGCTTAATCTTTTGATGTGCCTTGCGTTAAGGTCTTTCGTGGTGCCGAGTCAGGGCT
>NW_024868383.1:0-55644 GCF_013358625.1 Macadamia integrifolia | reverse complement strand
GAGTCAGGGCTGGGGCTTGCATGCTTTATTGCATAAGGTCTTGAGCTATTGATCCGTGCTCGGGCTTGCTTGCTTGCCTTAATGCGTAAGGGCTTAAGGTGCCGAGCCGAGGCTCAGGCTTAAATGCCTTAATGCGTAAGGGCTTGATGTGCTGAGCCGGGGCTCGGGCTTACATGTCTTAGTGCAAAAGGGCTTAAGGTGCCGAGCCGGGGCTTGGGCTTGAATGCCTTAATGCGTAAGGGCTTGAAGTGCCGAGCCGGGGCTCAGGCTTGTATGCCTTAATACATAAGGGCTTGAGGTATTGAGCTGTGCTCTGGCTTGCGTGCCTTAATGCTTAAGGGCTTAAGGTGTTGAGCTAGGGCTAGGGCTTGTATGCCTTAATAAGGGCTTGAGGTGCCGAGCCAAGGCTCGGGCTTGCATGCCTTAATACATAAGGGCTTGAGTTACCAGGCTAGGGTCTGGTCTTGATAGTGCCGAGCTTGAGAACGGTCTTAGATGCTACCGAGCTTGTACCTCAGTCTTAGATGATGTCGAGCTGTAGCTCGGTCTTAGATGCTGTCGAGCTGTAGCCTGTCTTTATGCCTTAGTTGTTAAGGTCTTTGTTTTCTTAGAAAAGCCATATATTTGTGAGAAGCTTTATAGTATATTGATGTGGTATGCACTTGGGATAAATACATTGCTTTGAAATAGAATCTAATCCGCCCCGTGAATAAAATTGAATAACTGAGATATGGAAGCTAAGGTGCTAACAATATAAAATCTATAAGACTAACACCCAATCGATGGGATTTCAATGCAATCTACTAATAAAACTGTCTACTAATAAAAGTGTCTACTGGCCTTAGTGATTGGGACAGTAAGCAGCTATTATACTGGCTCGGCTCGGGTCAAAAGGCTTTCATCTTGGCAATCAACAATTTCTACCGTACATGCTTGGCCGGAGCATGGTTTCTTGACAGATTTTATGAAGTTTGCATAGCATTCTCGAGATTCCTTCTGGCTGGACTTGCATTCACCAACTCCATTACTAGCGAGGAATTTAACTTTCATGTGCTTAGTGGACACAATCGCCCCAAGGCCATTGAGACCAAGTTGGCCCAGGATTGCATTATAGGGTGAGGCGATCTTGGCGACCATAAAAGAGACCATGGTAATAGCTATCTGAGCTCCTTGTCTGATGGTTATGGGCAAGTCTACAACTCCTTCCAGCTCTGCTGGTGTGCCTGAAAATCCGTACAAGGGTCCTAGAGCTGGCTTTAGGGTCCCAGTGCCAAGCCTTAGTTTTGTGAAGGCTTCGTAGGACATGAGGTCAACGGAGGGTCCTATGTCCACTAGGACCCTGTGGAAGGGGTACTAATTGAACCACGATAGCATCGTTGTGAGGCCAATTCAACTCTTCCAGATCTCTGTCAGAGAATGAAATGGGTGGATCCGTTCTGAGGGCTTTGACAGGTTGTTCTGTGATGCATACGAACCGCATATGGGCTTTGGATTTTCTGACTGATTCCACCATGGGTCCACCCATGATTGTTAGAATAGCTGGACCCACAGGCTGGTTATAGTAAGCGTCAGCTTGGTCCGTGGCTGGTTCCTTGGATGGCTTGGCCCTATCTTCGCTCGGCCTGGCATCATCTCTCCTCGGCTCGGGCCAGTTCCCACCATACTTCTGCTTCAAATACTTGTTGAGGTATCCAGCCTTGATGAGCTTATCAATTTTCCTTTTCAGAGACTTGCAGTCTTCAGTGTTATGTCTATGTTCTCAGTGGTATCGACAATACCGGTTGAGGTTCCTCTCCTCTGGTTAGCTGTCATTGGCCTGGGCCAGGGAAAATACTTTTGATCTTGGATCTCTAAGAGCAGGTTTGTTCAGGAATGATCAAGTTCATATTGCTCGGGTTCATCAGTGTCAAGCGACCGATCTGTTCTATTCTTCTTCGGCTCACAGGAATCGTCCCTAGGCCTCAGAGTCCTTTTCTTCTCCTTCTTCAACTAATCACCTATCCCTCTGGTGGCCAGGATTTCCACCATGTTGGCATATTGATTGCATCATCTTAACAGCTCAGGCATTGTTTCTGACAAGTCAAGGGCCAAAGATTGGACCAGATCAGGGTACATTACCCCGTTGCACAACGTGCTAAACGCCACTCCTTCCGATAGGTTTTTTACCTCCAGTGTCGCCTTAGTGAATCGGGTAAGGAACTCTCTTATAGTCTCTCTCGCTCCCTGCCTCATGTTCATCACGTTTTGTGTAGTTTGCTTATACTTCATACTTGCTTGGAAACACGTGAGGAACGCTCTTGTCAGCTCTTCATAGCTGCGGATGGACCATGGCCGCAAGTTCGACATCCGTACCAGTGCAACTCCTTTTAATAAGGCTATGAAGGATCAGAACAGAATGGCGCCTGACCTACCATGAACTGTCATGGCCGAGCTGTAGTACAGCAGATGATCATAGGGATCTGTGGTGCCGTCATATCCATTGAAGACGGGTATCACGAAATTTGGAGGTAGCTCGGCTTCTATCAGTTCGTCGGATAGTGCATTATGGGCCGGAGTTACAATTATGTCAGCCGGGTGCCTTTGCCTCTGCATTCCTTCTACTTACTCAGTGAGGCATTGGATGTGGCTCTCCAGGTCATCCCTTCTCACCTCAGCTCGTTGATCCGGGGATCGTCGTGCCCTTTCACCTCTTCTGGGGCTTCTTCCTCGGCCTTGGTGACCACCAAGCCAATCCTAGCCTTGCCGTGGTGCGCCATTGGTTGGCTTGATGGGCGAGGTCTGACCCCATGGGGTTGATCTTGTCGTTCTTCTCTGTGCGGATGCGCGCCTATAGTGAGTCTTTGAGGTGATAGCTGGCATCTTCCTACCCAGGGTGGGGATCTATGGGCATTATGTGTCTCTGAACTTCGGTGATGCACGGGACAGTGAGCTCTTCCGTTCTGGGCAGGAACGGGGCCTTGCCTGCTCCCCTCGGTAGGAGAGAGGGGTGGTACCGAGTGAACAGTGTGTGACGTTCTGGCCGACCCCCTCCTTGCTGTTGATTAAGGGGTGACATTGTTGTCAAGAGATTCGTCGTTGAGTTATCTACCTAGAACAGGCCTAGGCGGCTGAGCTGAACTAGTCCGTGGCACTGGAAGTGTCGAGCAAAATTGGCATATGAAGTCCCGCACCAGTACATTTGTCGCTAACACCTGTAGTTGCAGGCTCTGCATCTGCTCTTCCATGTTTGGGTGAGTTACCCGAGATGATGGGACATGGCGAGATAGCTGAGGGTTCTGCTCGCGCTGATCCCCCTCTCCCTGGGCAACTTGCGCATCAGGCCTGGTTTGTTGGGGTCCTTGTGGAGGGGTCTCTGCTGGGACATTCTCCTGCTCTGCCATTGGTGGTGAATGGGGATGTCCAAGTGGTAACTCGCTGGTGAATCTTACTAGTGTTGTCGTAGAAGAAACGACCCTCTCACTCCTTAATTGCATTGGTCCAAGGTGACTTTTTATAACTGTTCCCACGGACGGTGCCAATCTGATGCGGTAAAAATTAACCAGATGACCTTCTCTGCAGTCCCTGGTGCTCTAGCCGACCTGCACAGAAGAGATAACAAGGGAGAGCTGAGCTGACCCGACGGGGGACTCTCCGATGCCTAAGTCAGATCTTTCCACAACAAATGCTCAAGAGAGCTTTTCCATTAAAAATGAGTGATTGATCGATCCCTCCTTATGGAGGCTTACCTTGGTATTTATAGGTTGCTGATGGAGAGAGAAGGAGGGGTGTTTGTGGAGAGTCCAGTTTAAGCGTAGAGTCCTTCAGGGGAGTGGCACTGTGATTCTAGGAATATTTCGGTTCCAGGGAATATTTGGAGAATATTCTCCATTGATCTCGAAGGTGCAAGTCGTGAGAGGGGTGGACGCCTCTGATGACGTATAGTGGATAGGGTCCTGCCCCCATGATCAGAGATCACGTCCCTTGAATGTAGGAGTGGATGTGTGCACGTTTTCTGGGTGCATTACTTGACTGTGCCGAGTCGAGGTGATAAGTTGGTCGAGCTGAGGTGACTGGTAGCACGGCCTGATGGAGGGCCAAGGTGGTAGCCAACCTGATGGAGGGTCGAGGTGGCAGCACGGCCTGATGGAGGGCTGAGATGGCAGCATGGCCTGATGAGATGCTGAGGTGGCATCACGGCTTGATGAGATGTCGAGGTGGCAGCACGGCCTGATGGAGGGCTGAGATGGCAGCATGGCCTGATGAGATGCTGAGGTGGCATCACGGCTTGATGAGACAGCACGGCCCGATGAGATACCAAGGTGGCAGCACGGCCTGATGGAGGGCCGAGGTGGAAGCACGGCCTGATGGAGGGCCGATGTGAAAGAATGGCCTAATGGAGGGCCGAGGTGGCAACACGGCCTGATGGAGGGCCAAGGTGACAGCACGACCTGATGGAGGGTCGAGGTGGCACCACAGCCTGATGGTGGGCCAAGGTGACAACACGGCATGATGAAGGGCCGAGGTGGCAGCAAGGCCTGATGGAGGGCCGAGATGGCAGCACTGCCTGATGAGATGCCGAGGTGGCATCACGGCCTGATGAGATGCCCAGGTGGCAGCACAGCCTGATGGAGGGCCGAGGTGGTAGAACGGCCTGATGGAGGGCTGAGGTAGTAGCACAGCCTGATGAGATACCGAGGTGGCAGCATGGCCTGATGAGATACAGAGGTGGCAGCACAGCCTGATGGAGGTCCGAGGTGGAAGCACGGCCTAATGGAGGGCCGAGGTGGCAGCACGGCCTGATGGAGGGCCGAGGTGGCAGCATGACCTGATGAGATGCCAAGGTGGTAGCACGGCCTGATGAGATGCCGAGGTGGCAGCACAGCCTAATGGAGGTCCAAGGTGGAAGCACAGCCTGATGGAGGGTCGATGTGGAAGCACGGCCTAATGGAGGGCCGAGGTGGCAGCACGGCCTATTGGAGGGCCAAGGCGGCAGCACGGACTGATGGAGGGCTGCGGTGGTAGCACAACCTGATGGAGGGCCGAGGTGGTAGCACGGCCTGATGGAGGGCCGAGGTAGTGGGTCAGTCTTGTTCAGGTTTGCATACACGCTTCAGCTGTGCTGAGGAAGGGAACATATTTTGCCTCATCACTGTTAAATATGTATTTCAATTAAAAAAGGTAAATGAAAGTGAAACGGTTTGAACTTAAAAAAAATAATAATAATAAGAAAATAAAAAAATTCAAAAAGAAGTCTAACGGTCAGTTTTTGCTTCACGGTGTGGTGAGCCTAACTTTTCAGGATAGGGACCTGATAGCCATTGCCAATGGCCAACAACAAGCATGAGTGAGTCGGAGCGGAACATTCCTCCTACGCTCTTAGGATGGCCACTGGGATTTGGGACCACCCTCAAGTCTCAACATCAATACTAGTTTTAACATTCTCTACTTGTCTTTGTTGTGTCGATTTTCATCCTTCCTTGTGCCAACGCCCAACGGAGAAGGCTCGATTTTCTCGGAGATCATAAAATCAAATTCTTATCCTTCTTTGGTTCTCACATATAAATAAAGGCAGAGGACAGACGCAGAATAGGAAGTACCGTAATTGCAAATTCTTATCCGCGCTCTGCATGCAAAGCTATTCATCTCTCTCTCTCTCTCTCGCTGTGTGTGAAATCTTTACTCTTCAGTGGATCCTTTGAAGGAGGTCTGTAGGATTTTGAGTTCGCTTGGAAAAATGGCGGCGGTAGTAGAGGGGCCGTTTCCGCTGGAGCTTCTAGAGAAGGAGAGTTCCCCTGAGCCATCAGATGCTGTGGTGTTCGTTGGAATCAGTTTGGCGTTGGGCGTGGCTTCGAGGCATCTCCTTCGCGGAAATGGAGTCCCTTACACGGTTGCCTTGCTCATAATTGGCATTGCTCTTGGGTCTCTAGGTCTGTTTAATTAACCAATTGAATTTTCATTCTTTAAATGCTTCTAGTTATGTGTTCTTGGAAGTTCATGCAATTCAACCTCCGATTTTTGTTTGTGCTTTAATGGTTTTTTTTTTCCCCCCTAAAAGGTCATTTGTATTAAAGAAGAAGAAAAGGAAAGAAGAAAAACAAACATCGTGGTCATTACCAGATTACAAAGAACAAACAACCCAATTAATTACTAACCCTTGCCCCCACCTTTGGCATGGCCATCAGCAGGGAAGGGGTTAGAAATCAAAAGGGATCAAATATAGGAAAAAAAAACCACAAAGAAGGATACACTAGGTCCCTCAATTGGGGTCTACCCTGACAATCGGCACACAGATTGTGTTTTATTGTTTTACTTTGTTGAAAACTGGTCAATTGGGTTGCTTGTAAGTTTCTCAATCTAGAAAGATATCAAGAGTTAGTAGTGCAGAAATGAGTGGATATTTGAAAATAGTTACTAGGATGGCATGAGTGTTGTACAGATGGACTGTAACGAAGTTGGCTCAGCGTATGTGACTTTGGGATGGAGCATGATGTATGCTAGTTTTGACTTTGGAATAAGAGTGGCACAGAATTTAACCATGCTGCAATTAGGAGACCCAAAACCTTAGTTAGTCTAATTAATGATTTGATTACACTGATTGTAATTTAGAGGTTGAAGATGTTTGGTGATTCCTGCACTTATTTAGACACTGAACTTTACAAAGATAGGATGATCTTGCTTCTATTCGTATTGATCATGCCTGTTTGACTGGGAGATTGAAGATGTTTGGTGATGTATGCTAGTTTTGACTTTGGAATAAGAGTGGCACCGAATTTAACCATGCTGCAATTAGGAGACCCAAAACCTTAGTTAGTCTAATTATTGATTTTATTACACTGGTTGTAATTTAGAGGTTGAAGATGTTTGGTGATTCCTGCACTCATTTAGACTTTGAACTTTACAAAGATAGGATGATCTTGCTTCTATTCGTATTTGTCATGCCTGTTTGACTGGGAGATTGAAGTAGTCATTTCTCAGCTTAAAACAAAAATGATCTTTGTTCAACTCCAAGTTGTTGATTTATGAGGTGATTTTCATTCATGTTTCTTATTACTTCTTACTCTGGCCTCTGCGAATGTTGATCGCAAAATGGTGCTATGCCTACGGATCTCATGCTAGGCTGTAATGCCGGGAAAATAATGGTCTTTATCAAATTTTATTGCTATTATAATGCCCATAATACTCTTATTTTGGCCATTAATAATGTCTAATACTAGTTTTAACATTCTCTATTTGTCTTTGTTGTGTCAGATTTCTGATGTGATTTTTCAACAGTGGGACTAAAAAGTAGAGTGAAGTGATCGCGGTCGTTATGTCTGTTGCAGCAATTATAATGGTCAAGGTTCCTGACAGTTATTAGTGATTTGGTTGTTATTTAAATCCTTGTTTGTATTGAGGATAAAATGAAAATATCACAAAAAAAAATAAAAATGTGGAGATTATTTTGTTGGAGTTACCACACTACATTCATATTAGTCTTCACGTAAACTTTGATGTTTATAAGACCTATAGTAGGAGATTGGATTTGAGAGGACAGGAAGAAGAGAGAACTGTAGGAGAGGTTCAAGGAAAAGAAAACTAGGGTTAAAGGGGGGAAGGAAGGGAGGAAACTTGTCCAAATGGCATGCAACTGATTGTTACCTGGCAAATGTCTTTCATTTCCTTGCATCAGGTAACTTATCTGATTTTGTAACATCACCCTTTACTTATTAACAAGTTGGTTTCTTGTTCTGTTGATTGTGTATTTGTTTGAAAAAATGCTTATCTTTTATCGTTGCTTGCGTTGCTTGTGGATCTTATATCTCTAAATCATTAATATGCAGCATATGGTACAAATCATCGATTAGGGAAGATCGGCGATGGGATTAGTCTTTGTAAGTTAAAATCGTCATCATCCGCCATTGAAATTTGTTTCTTGTCTGGTGGATGAGAAATATTTCTTTGTTGGGAGTTCTATTTCTGCCATGTGGAGCACACTTCTAAAGATTGTTATCCAATAGGTTGGATGATGATCCATACTGGTATTGGACTAAAACTGTGTAGCTATCCAAGACCAGAGTGGTCCAACGAGCAATCTGGATTGGTATTGCTCTGAGATGTTCCGTTGTCAATGTTGATTATTAAATCATTGATGTGGAGGGCTGATCGGTCATTCTGACCATTGGATATTCTCTGATTAGCCAATTTCTAGATTTCATTACTTATCTCACTGGCATGCCTCCACCGATTTTTAGATCTTTATTTGACATGTAGTGATGTCTGATTGGGGGAAACATGATGTTAAGTAATAGGGCATGGACAGGTGTCTGCATGGTTTTTAGCACAAACTGAACTATTCATCTGGCAAATATACCCACAGGACAAGAATGGATTTCTTATCCACTGGTTTTTTTTATTATTATTATTAAATATGTCGCAACGGTTAACGCACTATTGCACCGTGTTGGTCACAGGTTTGAAACTAGGAAACAGCCTCTCATGCGAAGCAAGGGGTAAGGCTGCATACATTTGTCCCTCCCAGACCCTGCAGTATCGGGAGCCTCGTGCACTAGGTTACTCTTTTTTATTAAATGTCACAAGCTTTTGCGAACTTTTTCGTCAATCGCAATTTGCCATGTGGGATAATATTAGGCAGTCTGTGTGATGTAGGAGGCTATTTCCCTGTAAGTGGTTAAGTTTCATCTCAAAACAAGAGGCGGAGTGCCTTAAAAGTGAGCTCAGAATGGGGGAAAAAAAAATACAAAGAAGCCATTACATTCCATTGCAGTGAAATTCCATTATTCTAAGTTTATAAATCTATAAACTCGGTTTCAGTGTCAATTATTTATTTTACTTGATTGAGGCTAAAACTTGGCCTCTAAGATGGGTGTTGTGTCCTCATATCACATGGACCCACCTGCACCCATCCAAGTTTACCCACGTGAGAAGGGAACATCACCTTGTGCATAGACAATATTTTGAGGGTGGATGTCTCCTTAATGTTCAGATAAACTTGCCTTAATGGCCCTACATATCTACCACGTGGCGTTCGTGACTTATTGGTTTTTCTTCCTGCTCTTGTGGACATGTTTTATACATCACCATTTCTCAATCAAGTTTGAGCTTGAACACAATTTCCCACATGGGGATATTATGTTTTAAAAACTGGTAAAGAACTTTAGCAACTTTTTTTTCAATTGTGGAATGAGGGTATTCACATATATGGGGGAGGGGGGTAGGACACAAAAATGACACATGGCTGATTTGAGGGGAGAGCTTCAAATCAAGAGAAGCCCATGGCTGTGCAAAGGACATTTTCCTAATGTATTTGTTTTTATTAACAATAATAGTAATCCTGGTAATTTTGTTGCTATTGCTATGTTAACAACAATTAATGAAGTATTGATTTATTGAAGGTGTGTAGCCTCATAAGAGGAGCCAGAGCCTTTTTGTTACCATTTCATTTTATCTAATGTGGTTTCTTGTGTTGATGAGCACAGGGGCAAATATTAATCCTGACCTTCTATTGGCTGTTTTTCTTCCTGCTTTTCTTTTCGAGAGCTCCTTTTCGATGGAAGTGCACCAGATAAAGGTTTGTTCTCTTTGTTTGTGTACAACTTAGGGACTTCAATATTCTAGTCAGGGTTTGGGAGCTATTTCTTCTCTCTCTCTCATCACGTGCACATTCACAAATGCATTTACACATTCACACATTCACATATGCATTTACACATCTCACACTCTTCAATGTGGGAATGAATTGTATCCAACTCTTTTGGTTGTTATGTAATCATATATTCCTTTTCCCCTTCTGCTTTCACAGAGGATATAACTACTAGATGGAAAATTCTGAACTTGACTGGGCCACTGGAAAGGGTAAAAGAACAGAAGTTAAGAAATCTCTTATTAGGTGATTGAACATACAAATATTAGAGACACTGCATAGAGGCATACCAGGTTAAACACCTAATGACTCCTAGCATGTAGAAAACAATGAGAAAATATATAGAAGTTGTTTAAGTTCACCATTGCTACTATCACAAAGAGAAAAGTTAAATTTCAGAATGGTTTGTGAATTTTGTCTTTATCATAGGGTTACGCTCCCTTGCCACTTCATGGATATGGACCAGCAAATGTGGGTCCATGTGATAGAGTAATCCACACCCATCTCACTGGTTAAATTTCAACCTGATAACAAGCATGTGAAGCATTAAAAGAGAGTTCAGAAATTATGAAGATGCAAAAAGTGAAACAACAAAACACATTTCCATCATGAGTGGTTACAGAAATGTAATAGTAGGGGCATAGTGTCACGGCGTCTAGGCAAACCAAGGTGTTTGGCACGGGGCCCTGGACGCCTAGAGACCCTTCCTAGGCGACCAAGGCGACACTAGTTGTCATGGCACCTGGTTGCCATGGTGGTCACCTAGGTGACATCAATGCCTTGACAACTGTAAGTAGGGGTGACTTTGGTATTGCCATAGGGTGGTTTAGATACAGAATTGATCCGCCTTGGAGATTTTCCCATCTGCTAGACACATTTGCTCTACGGTTTCATCAGCTGAAGCATAGTGTCAGGGCATCTATGTGATCTTGGGTGTAGGAGGAGGGAAAAAATCAAGGCGACACCAATAAGGGACCAAGGCACCCTTCCAGCGAAGGGCGTTTGGATGCATAGGCGACACCTTGACAACTATAAGCTGAAGTGTCTCTTAACTGGAAACCTTGGTCAGCTAACTCCTTGGCAGTTGCTGGCTTGACAGGGGGTAGTGAGTTCTCATATTGTGTTTGGGGAGGATCATCCTTTGTGAAAGCTTTTATTGATATATCTTGTTGGCCTTGGTTCACCTTTTTTTTCTCCCCATCCTTTGTGAAAGCTTTTATTGATATAGCTTGTTGGCCTTGGTTCACCCTTCTTATAATTTTATGTTGTTTCAAGATGCTTAGATGTGGGCTTTGGCTCTATTTTATCGTTGTATGTTATCTTCCTTTTTCTTTTAATAAAATTGTTATTTATAAAAAAAGTAGGAAAATAAAACAACAAATGAGGGTATTGTTGATGGGGTTGGGGAAGTTGGGGAGGCCATTGTTAGTTTTGCATCTGTGCTTGGATGAAAAGAGTTCGGTATGGGCTCACTTGGGTGGGGGAATTGATTTCCTATGTTTAGATTACAGAAGATTAAATGGACTCAACTTAATATTGATCTTCTCAGAGGCTAAGCTGAAGGTTAAGCCTACTATCTCAGGACTGGTGGTTCTGCAAATGACAGAATCAGAGAACTTGAATAACATTGCTGCTTTAGGACAGTTAATAGTTTTTATATAGAAGCTAATGAAGTGGGATTTCTCTTAATCCATCTGAGGTCACTCCCCATGTCCTAACTCCCTCATCTATGTCCATTTCCTCTCTGGCGGTTCCCCCCGTCGGAGATCCTCTCGTCCCCTGCCCTTCCTCCTCCTTCTCCTTCCCAACTCTGGGTCTCCATTGCCCATTCCTCTCCTGCCCCTCCCAATGCCGGCCATTCTCTTTTATTTGTCCCTCCCTCCACCATCCTTGACAAGAAAGTGGGCCTTTATCCTGTGGGTTTGCTTGAGGCTGAAATCTTCAAATGGTGCAACTGTCATTGGACACTTCCTTGGAGCTAGGCCTCCATTTCATATTGTTAAGTCTTCCTTTTCCAAACAGTGGAAGCTCCATGGTTCCTTATCCACTTACCTCTTGATTCATCTTTTACTTCTCTGAAGTCTTTGATAAGCTCATCACTCTTGAGGGTGGTCCTTGGCAGGTTGAGAAAAATCGATCTTCTTGTGCCATTGGGATCAATATACATCCCTTGCTAAAATAGAATACAAGCACATCCCCATCTGGGTCACCTTCCCGAACCTTCCTCTTCACTTGTGGTGTGCTCAAGGTTTAAGCATAGTGGGCTCTATCATAGGAAAGACCCTATTCTCCAATCAGAGAACCAAAATTATGGACCGCCTTGGATTTGCCAGAATATGTGTTGAAGCATCAGCAAAACATCCTCTACCTACAGTTGTAACCACTATGGACAAAGATGGATTTTCCTTTAATCAACCAGTGGGATACGAATGGCTCCCCCCCACTGCTCGATGTGCAAGATGTTTGGGCATTTATCCAAGAACTATGCTGCCACTCCTGAAATCTCTCATAAAGGTCAGTCTGTGCTAGCTCCTAAAGCCCCTGTTGAAGTTCCTTCTCTGTCGGTCCATGCTGAAGCGATCAAGCACTCTTTGAGATCTCCTTCCCTTTCCCTTAAGGGAAGAAATAAAATCCGCCGGCCTCGGAGGTGAAGTCGCATGGCCGTTCCTAACCCTCATGAAGGTCTCTTGGCCTTTTCCAGGCCTGCCTTTGCTGATCCAATGGTCCGCCTCTGTTTGTCCTCCAGTCAAAACCGCTTCTCTCTCTTGTCGCTCTTTGGTTTAGAGGATGATGACGAGATCCAATCACATCGATCGCTTTATCTGGCTTTTGAAGTTGTGGCCGCCTACTGTTGCCCCATCCTCGAGCAAACCCATCAATACTTGCTTCCCTCCTGGTCATGCTACTCCCTCAACCACTCTCCCTTGTGCCTCCTCCTCTATATCCCTAGTTGGGCCCTCCCTGCCTCTAGGAATCTCTTCTCCTCACTCCAGTTCTAACCCATCTCTTCCTAACCCCCCTTACTCTGGTCCTACTTTATCCCTTGTCCCAAACAACTCCCTTCTTACATCATCCCAGCTCCCCTTCTTATCTGCCAATCAGATTCAACTCCCTTTTAACGTAACTCCACCATCTTATTCCCTTCACCCGAACCACTCTCCTCTTAACCCACCTTCCTCGATTCAACATATCCACCCGACTACCCTTCGTCACAAACCTCGTGGAGTGCTTCTTCCCAACTTGACTTTTCCTCCTTCCTTACCCATCTCTGCTCTTCCCATCCATAGTTATTAAGGCGCTGGCGAGGTGCTGGTCCAAAGGCCGTAAGGCAGTAGCATGGATTAAAGACATCCGACCACATCATGAGATAAGGCATTATAAGGCGAAGCCTTAGACGCCTTATACACAAAGCGGGCGCCTTATGAATATTATACACAAGGCGGACGCCTTATACACAAGGTAGGTGTATGGTATTGAATGCACTTGAGATGCATGGGATCAGCTTCTAACAACTAAAGTACTCCACCAAAAAAACCAAAACACGATTCTCACAAAGGGTTTGGACTTTTGAGTCTAGGGTTTTGAGAAGGAAGAACCAGGCAACCAATCGTACCCGCAGGAACTCCTTCGATCTTCACCCGGCTTCTTCTTTCTTCTCCGGCAGCGGTGAGGTTACTCCGGCAAACAATTATACCCCCTCTACAAGTATGTTTTTGGCTTTTTTTTTCTCATCTTATTTCTTGTTCATGCTACGGTGAGTGTTTTTCTTTTCTTTCTTTTTTTTCCTTCTTTCTTCTCGCTTCTTTCTTCTTCTTTTGATACAATACCTTTTTTTTTCTTCTTTTTCTTCTGTTCGTCACTTCTTCATACGGTACCCTTTTTTTTTTTTTATTTTGTTCTTCATTCTTCTCTTCTTCAACCTACGATGAGCTCTGTACCCTTTTTTATTCTCTTCTTTCTTCTCCCTTCTTTCTTCTTTTGTTCAACATATGGTACCTTTTTTTCTTTCTTATGTACTTCAATTCTTCACTCTTCTTCAGCCTCTTGTTAACTTAACTCAGTACCTGTCTTTTTTTTTTTTTCCTTCTTTCTTCTTCATTCTTCTTCTGTTCTTTATACAAAGTACCTCATTTTTTTTTCTTCTGTTCTTCACTCTCTTGAAGACTACGGTGAGCTCTAGACCTATCTCTTCTTTTTTAAAAAGGTTATATGTATGTATATTGTATAAACACCTCAATCAATTTTACACGTTTTGGGTTAAGAAATTTGAGTTCTTCAAGAGTTTTGATGCTGTTGAGCTGTGAAAGCAGTATTGGTTCTTGAGAACTGATCTCCTTTTTCTTCCTTTCCTAGTTACCTAGTTTATTCACTTTATTGATTTGTTTTCTTGATGAATATCTTGCATTGGTATAAAGTATGAATCTTTAATATTTATTTAGCATATGAGTAATAGGATTCAACTAGGATTTGAGTCAAATATAATGGTTTTATAAAAAAATTACACAGGAACGCTTTATTCAATACGGCGACGCTTTATGTCCGCCTTATCGCTAAGGCACTCTAAAAGACCCTCAAACGCCTCTGTTGCCTTACCGCCTTAATAATTATGCTCCCATCTAGTCTCCTCTCCCCTTTCTGCTCTTTGTTCTACTGCAACCCAGCCATCACCCCCTTTCCTATTATGACTCCTGCCTTCCTCTACCCTGTTCTTCTCCCCTCAGTTTCTCCTTTATCTTACCTTGTTGGCTCCAAACCCCAGTCGCAGATGCATCCATTAGTTCGAGGAGTCCCTGCCTCAACCTCTTATAGGCATGGTTTTAGAAATCGACATATACAGTCAAAATTTCATAGGTTTCGACCGTATCACAAGAGTTCGATGCCATATGTCCTGTGATTTTAAAAAGTCACAGATTTTGACCCTGTATCTACTAGTTTTGATGAAAAATCCCATTTTTTGACCAAAACATGGGAAATTTTGACCAAACCACCTGGTTCAACCCTTTAGGTGAACAACTTCTATATAAGTTAGCTTGAAAAGAAACCAAAGGCTCCTATTAGTAGAATTCGAACCTCTCCCCTTACACTTTTTCTCTTAGGAGTGGAAAACTTCGGGAAACAATGAATATTTCCACTTTGTGACTAACAAAGTTGAATCTAAGGTTGGATCTTACTTGATTTACATAAGCAAGGTAGCTTGGACCAAAAAGGTATCCATCGTATGGTGTATATGCCGGTGGACCATCCTTTGAGAGCATTGGTTCATTTGGATATGGTAGTGGTTATGGATAGTATAATGGATCTTCTTCCTCATTTGAACAGGAGGGTACTTCAGGTGTTGGGTCATATTTGTTGATAATATCTTTGGGTATCCATCCCAACCTTTTGTCCCATACCCACAACCCATTCCCTAGGTTGGGATACCTAGCTGATGTTGATGATGCATTTTATAGATAGGCAGTGATAGACTACCAAAACAATTGGGCCCAAAACATATCATAGGATGCATATATGGTGCATTTAGAGGAGCGGCTGCGACATCTGCAATGGAATGCAGCTTGTGGGATGGAACTGCCTAAACACTCTTCTTGGAATTGACTTTTGAGTGTTGAGTGTTGCGTACTAAGTCTTGAGTGTTGACTGTTGAGAGTTGAGAGATAACTAATGATGATGTAATATTTTTATTTATTTTGGATCATTTGTATTATGTATTATGTATTGTTGTAGATTGTAGACTATATATAGTGTAGACTATGTAATTATGTAGTATAGTTTCAGAATTTCAGTCAACAACTTAGCATACACCAAACCTTTGGTTCACCACACAAGTATGACTTTATGTGTTTTTTTTTTTATAAAATTAAAATGTGAATGTGTTAGAAATGTCTAAAATAGGATGTACACAAAAAATCAGGTAAAAAAAAACACTGTTTGGTGGTCGAAACCTAAGTTTCCACCAAACTGGGAAAAATTCCCTAGTTTCCTTGAAATTTCCTAAGCTTCGACCGAAATTTCGGTTAACCTGGTTGAAACCCAATACCTTGAACCTTGCTTATAGGTACATGTACAATAAATCATTAAGTAATATCCCTAAGGACAGAGTTACTCTTATACCCATATTATAACACAAGATTTCCACAACAAATGTATAGAGTACCCAGTAGTAGATTTACGATCACCATCAATACCAGCTCAGTCAACATTTGAGTAACCTATAATACAGTATGACCATAGCGCTGATAAACAAGACCTTTTCTAGGAACACCTTTTGTTAGAGTTTGTGTATTAAGGGTACTTTGGGCATTACTTGTTTATATTATATGTGTCCTTTTTTACCTTTTTCCTCCCTAGGGAGGTTTATGTAATTCCTTATGATTATATTAGTGAGGCAATACAAGTGCGAGAGAATAGAATCCATTCTCTCACACGTAACATTCTCTTATAATTTCTCTTCTTCTCCTTCTCCTTTCATCCCCTCCTCTAGTCTTCTCTTCTTCTCTCTTCTTCTCTTTTTCTCTCCCAATCTCTACATTCTAACTTGCTATCAGAGCACTATAATCTTGGTTTGAAAGTTTTCTGCTCGCAGTTCCTTGCTTTGGAACCTTGGGTTACCAAGGGGTTCCAAGGAAGAGACCATTATGTTAAAAGCTTGAAGAACTCATAATATGAGTTTAATGAAGATCAATGTGAAGAAATAGAAAGCTTGGATATGTTTGGAGCTCACATTAGTTGCAAGTTAGAGATGAGGAAGAAAAAGAGAAGAGAAGAAGGACGAAATGGGAGAGAAGTTGAGAGAAGAAAGACATAGAAGATGTCAAATTGTGGGAGAGCATTTTGCTCTTCCCACCTATATTAGGTTCAAACTAATAACTTAGTAAAATTATATAGTCTTCCCCAGGGAGGTGAAAGATAAAAAAATAAAATACAAATTAAGAAAACTTAATATAAAGACAATTCCTAAAGTAACCGTATTATTTAATTTCCAACACTTCCCCCCTCAAGCTGGAGAATAAATGTCATACAATCCCAGCTTGGTTATGGGCAATGCTTATAGTGTTAGAGTTTATGTAATAAGGGTACTTTAGGAACAAGATTTTTATATTCTTGTCTCTTATTGTATTTTCTATTTTTCCCTTTTACCTCCCTAGGGAGGTATATGTAATTCCTTTCATATTGTGAGTGAAGTAATATATATGTGGTAGAGAATGTTTTCTCTACATGCAACATTCCACCATTATCTTCTCTTCTTCTTCATCTTCTTCTCCTTTCTCTTCTTCTCCAACCTTCCACTCTCTTATTCCCTTACTTTCTCTCCATCCTTATATTCTAACTTATAGATGCTTTGTCGTCATAGTAGAGTCACACAGGTCCTTCAATGCCATACCCTAACATAAGAACCAACCGACGCAACCAAATGAGTTCACAAACTCCATGATCCATTGCTCTGTATTCAGCCTCTCCACTAGATCTAGCTACAATTGGTTGTTTCTTACTCCATGTAACCAAGTTACCACCCACAAATATGCAATAACCAGATTTAGATAGTATGTCAGAGATGGATCCAGCCCAATCAGTATTGGAATAACCTTCTATCCTCAAGTGATTGATCCTGGCATACAAAAGCCATTTTCCCGAAGAGGACTTTAAGTATTTGAGGATGTGGTACACAACATCCAAGTGCCCACTCTTGGGCGCATACATAAACTGACTCATTACTCCCACTGCATGAGTAATGTCTGGGAAAGTCAAAAATAGATAGATCATCTTTGCCACTAGCCTCTGGTATTTCCCTGCATTAACAAGGGAAGGACCATAATTTTCTCCTAGCTTATGATTCTGCTCAATAAGAGAACTTGTTGGTTTATAACTCAACATCCCTGTTTCTTTCAACAAAAATAACAATTTTTCTTTGCCATATGTTGATTCCCTTCTTAGACCTTGACACTTCAATTCCCAAAAAATACTTCAAGTGCTCTAGGTCTTTGATCTCAAATTGTTTGGCCAAGTAGGCTTTTAGCCTAGTCTTTCATCATTGTCATCTCCAATCAACATAAACAATCAACGCTATGATGGTACTATTGCCTTACCGGGTAAATAATGTGTGGTCTGTTTGACTACATGTTTGCGGGTTAAGCCAAGGGCACCCCGTGGAGAATCTAGAGATGACAGAGATAGTCTCCTATGTGATTATTGTGGGACACTAGAGAGAGCCATAAGGTACTTTATTGGCCTCCTCCCGATACCTATAGTGGACCCACTAGAACACGTGGTGGTCGCAAAGGAGGATCTAGAGTATATACTATGATGACTCAAACTGTTACTATGGGGTCTCCACCTAGCATACTAGTAGAGCACAACTCCCTTACTAGGGAGAATATTGGCATTCCATTGAGTCATGTCACAGCTGGTTAGCTCTCATCTTCTTCACTTACACTGCCAGATTATTCAGCTTTAGCTTTGCAGGTCTCCACATCTGCCCCTTCCACAACTCCATCTTGGGTTATTGATCTAATGACACTAACTATATAACTGGTACATCCAATTACTATGATTCCTACTCCATTGGTTCTGGTAGGGATAAGGGTAGGGTGGCTAATGGCTTTCTTTCCTCCACTTTTGGTAAGGGTAGTATTCCTATTACTGCTTTCATTTCCCTTGATTTGGTCCTTTATGTCCCTATCTTTGCCACTAATCTTTTATTTTTGAATCACTTAACTAAATTCTTATATTTTTGTGTCACCTTTTTCCCTTCCCATTGTCTCTTTTAGGATTTGATGATGAAGGGGATTATTGGCAATGGAGGAGAAGAGGCTTTACCTACTTTAACCTCGACTACCTTTTTATCCCACAACTCGGTCTTATGTGTGTGGATGTAGTGATAATAGTTCTATGGATTCTATGATGCTTTGGCATCAACGTCTTGGTCACCCTTCTTTTGTTGTTACAAGGAAACAATTAGTTCATTTATTTACTTATTTTTCTTCTTCCCATGTCTTTCATTGTGAACCATGTATTTTTGCCAAACATTATTTTTCCTTTTATCTTTATTATGGTAATAGATCTGATGTTCCTTTTTATATTGTGCATACTTATGTTCAGGGACCCTCTACTACTACTTTTTTGGTTGTCGCTACTTTGTTTCATTTTTTGATGATTGTTCTAGTACCGATTGGATTGTGTTAATGAAACATAAGATTGATGTTTATGATGCCTTCAAAAATTTTTATCAGATTTTCTATACTTAATTTGGCACTAAAATTAAAATTTTTTTCGTTCTAATAAAGAGGGAGTACATGTATGGTAGTCTTAAAAACATCTTTACTGACAATGGCATTATCTATCAGCTAGCTTATGTTGACACACCCCAACAAAATGGAGTAGCTAAGAGGAAAAATCACCCCTTGTTAAAAGTCAGTGGGAGTTTTAGTTGGCATGAATGCTCCTAAAACCTTTTGGCCTGATGCTCTTCTTACTACTGCTTTTTTAATTAACCGAATGCCTACAAAACTTCTTGGTTCCAAAACTCCTTTGGAAATCTTGTTTCCCCAGGGTTGAGATTTCTCCCTTCCCCATAAAGTATTTGGGTGTGTTTATTTTGTTAATGTTAATAAATCCTCTCGGACTAAACTTGACCCCAAATCTCTCAATGCCTCTTTTTTGGATATTCCTCCACTACTAAAGGTTTCAAGTGCTACTATACTCCTTCCCGAAGGTGGCTTCTCTCCAAAGATGTCACCTTCCTTGAGTTTGTGCCTTGCATTGCTTCTCGTCAGCATCTTCTTCAACGGGAGACTAATGAGAGTGAAAAGGTTGTTGATGTCATTCCCTTCCTTTCCCCTTTGCCTATTGCTCTTTATATGCTTGGCATTAGAAAACAGAAAGAGGTGGATATTGTTGATATTGGTGATCATCCAGGTGGTGGTTCTGGTAATGAGAAGGAGTTACTTGTGCATGAAAGAAGGGGAATGAAGACCTGTCAAAAGTTCTCTTTAGATCGTCATCCTAAGATCCACCTTCTTCATCGGTTAACATTCCTTCCCTTCCTTTTGAGTTAGACCTTTTTATTACTGTAAAAAAGGGAAAGAGAGCTCCCACTAATCTTATATAGCTAAGTTTGTTTCCTATGATTCTCTCTCTTATAAGTGTTGCATTTATTGATGCCTCTCCTCTATTTTCATTCCCAAGAATGTCGCAAAGGACATGTTTAATCCAAAGTGGAAGCAAGCCATGTCTAAAGAAATGATGGCATTTGAGAAGAATTGTACTTGGATACTGGTTGTCTTCCGAGGGGGAGAGTTCTAGTTAGATTCAGATGTATTTATACAATCAAGCACAGATTAGATGGTGTTGCTTAAAGATACAAGGCTAGGTTGGTGGCGAAAGGGTAAATTAGGTGTATGGGATTGACTATCAGGAGGCATTTGCTCTTATGGCTAAACACAATTTATTAAGAGTTCTCTTATCATTGGAAGCTAATAGAGGTTGGCCATTGTTTTAGTTAAATATAAAGAATGCCTTCCCTTTTGGTGACTTAGAAGAAGAGGTATCCATGCAAACTCCATCCGGCTTCAAGTTCCTTTTAGCTGATGGGAAAGTGTCTCCTCAAAAAGTCACTATATGGTCTCAAACAGTCCCTAAAGGCTTGGTTTGAAAGGTTTAGACATGCTATTTTGAAGAATGGGTATTCTCAGAGTCAAGCTAACCACACCATGTTTACCAGGCGAGATAATGCCACTATTACAACCCTAATTGTTTGTGTTGATAAAATTGTCACTGGAGATGATACAGCTGAGATAGTTAGACTGAAGACCTACTTGGCCCAACAGTTTGAGATGAAATATCTAAGACACTTGAAGTATTTCCTAGGAATTGAAGTGTCAAGATCCAAGAAGGGTATAAATATATGTCAAGGAAAGTTTGGGCTGAACCTATTGAAAGAAACAGGGATGTTGGGCTACAAACCTATAAGTTCTCCTATTGAGCAAAATCATAAGCTAGGAGAAAGAATACAAACCTTCCCTTGTTTATGTAGGGAAACCAGAGGCTAGTTGAGAAACTATCTTTGACTCGTCAAAACATCATTTACATAGTAGGAGTGGTG
Source organism: Macadamia integrifolia (assembly GCF_013358625.1). Lineage (NCBI taxonomy): Eukaryota > Viridiplantae > Streptophyta > Magnoliopsida > Proteales > Proteaceae > Macadamia > Macadamia integrifolia. The sequence goes on along the minus strand of NW_024868383.1, from coordinate 34,927 downwards.
AGCCAGTTTGTGCATACCCCCAAGAGTGGGTGCTTAGGTGTTGTATACTGTATTATCAAATACTTGAAATCCACTTGAGGGAAAGGATATTGTATGCTAGGAACAACCATTTAAGGATAAAAGGCTACACCGATGCTGATTGGGCTGGTTCAGTTTCTAATAGACAACCAACATTTGGTCATTATACATTTGTAGGTGGTAATATGGTAATATGGAGTAGTAAAAAAACAGCCCTTTGTTGTCACACCCCGCCTTCACTAGGCTAAGGTATTCGGTCTAGATATCCTTATTCAGTTAGCCTAAACCCACTAAGATTACATATGCAATAACTTAATCCAAAGATGCCACCAAAATCGCAACTAAACTCTAAGTACGCATATAAAATTTGTGCGCTTACTCTATTACTGGTGATTCTCTAAATGATAATCACAATATACGAACTCATTTGAATTAAAACCATAGGTCTTACAAGGTTTGTAGATAATACATAAGAATAAATAACTGAAAATAAAGTGATGTCCATCGGCATCCCCGTGTCTTGCAGACACAAGTCTCACAACTGCCACTGAAAATCCATTATTGTCTCAACACTAGTTCCACAATTAAAGAAAAATAATCCACATAGGGTGAGCTTCCACGAAGCCCAGTGAGGGTTGGACATGTAAGCAAACACAAACAAGTATAGATAAAACAATAAAGATAAACAAAATTAAATGAATTATAAATACGACAAAAAATAATGGATCAACACAGATTAAATGAATGTAAATATGATCCGAATTATTATCACACAAGACTATCAACAAAAATAAGTCCAATTGGGGTTTGAGTGCTACTGCAACATAGGGGATATCCTTGGTCCCCGAAAACCCATCGGTCACCCATCGATATATTTAGTTGCAATTCAGGAGCCTACAGGTCCCAGAAAACCCATCGGTCACCCCACAAACCCTTAATGAATAATCCTCTATTACCACGGTCCCAACAAATCCATCAGTCTCTTATGCTGTAAGACAGCCACTGTCTTATAAAACCCATCTATCACCCATGCTATGGGATAGCCACGGTCCCGGAAAACCCATCGGTCACCCGTGCTGCATCTACCTCTGAGTACAGTCTGTCGTACTGCGGATAAGGTATTCTTAACAAATATACCACCCCATGGGATTAGCTAGTACCTCATCCCTATTGGCAAAGGGTGTAGCACCCAGGTTATTCTCTTAGTCCGATGCAATTTAACAAGCCTAATCAATAGCTTCTGAGTCCATGTTGGGTTTTAGTGCTATTGCAACATAGGTGGTATCCCTATCACGAATGTATATTATCAGTCCCCAAGGATACATGCTAGTTGCGAGTCAGAAGCATACCGGTCCCTACATAGCTACTTGGGTACCTGTAAGCCCCTATTAATAATCCTCCATACGTACCACAACATTGGAATCCAACCTTCGGTGATTGGTCTAGTCACAAAGTCGGTAGCCCCCACCTCAGTCATCGGAAATTCCCCTAATCTTGATCCATCAGATAGTAGGATTAGCCAATACATATCCCCTATTGGCAAGGGTTGTAACACCAGGGTTATTTTCTTAGCCCGATACAATCTAACAAGCCTAATCAATATCTTTTGAGTCCATATTGGGTTTTAGTGCTACTGCAACATAGGTGGTATCTCCAATCACGAATGTACTTTATCACTCCCCAAGGATACAAGCTGGTTACAAGTCAGGAGCATACCAGTCTCTACATGGCTACTTCGGTACCTGGTAAGCCCCTATTAATAATCCCCCATACATACCACAACACCGGAATCCAACCTTCAATGATGGGTATGCCACAATATCGGAATCCAACCTTCGGTGATGGGTTTAGTCATGAAGCTAGATACCCCCCACCTCAGTCATCAGAAATTCCCCCAGACTCGGTCCATCAGACAGTAGGATTAGCCAACCTCGATCCAATTTGTAGATTGGGTAGGTGGGTAGAAGGATTTGAGTTAGGGTTGCTCTAACTTACGCTAGGTCAAGAAATAAGGTAAGAGAGAGAGAGAGAGAGCATAGCCTTCATGAGAGGTAGAGAGAGAAACTCACCTTCAATGGGGTGGGTGAGTGGAGCGATCTCCCTTGCTCCCTTCCTCTTCCTTCTCCCTTGCTTCCCTTCTTCTTTTTCTCCTCTCTCCCTTCTCTTGCTCTTATCTTGGTAAGAATGAAAAGAATAAGCAATGAGCTCTATTTGTAGTAACTTAAGTCACTTAAGGTCTGTTTGGAAAATAAATGATTTTTCACTCATTATTAGGTTAGTTCTCTAATCGGCACTAGCGGGCCCACCTCAGAATGATTCGATACATTAATCCACTCCTTGGTAGGTTGTACCAGGTATTGGAGATGGTTTGAGGTGCACGGTGTGAGGGTCCGGGCCCCACAGCCAAATAACCTGATTTTGGCTATACCCTCACCTGAGGGTGTTCACCTGCTGGTGACCATCAGTCGGTGTGGGCTGTTTTGGTCCAATTTGGGTGGAACAAGGTTTGTCGATTGTGTGAAGGGTTCCTTGGGTATGTGTAGGTATGTGGGCCATACCTTGGTGCATTTTATTATCGGGGTTCTAGTAATTGTCTTCAATGGCAGAGTACTTTTCCTGACTTCTTCAGTGGTTTGTAGCCCTTCCATACAGTGAGCCGGGCAATCCACAAGTTACTAATGGTTATCACCTTGGTTGCATTACCTGTGTCCAAAAGTTGAAATTAGCTTGGGATTTTGAGCACTAGTGTAACATTTGTAGCTCGATCAGGTGCAAAGGTAGAATTTAAAGCTATTGCTTGTGGAGTATGTAAACTCCTATGATCAAGAAGGCTAGTCCAAGAGTTGGGGTTTGATCTGAGGCTCCCATGTGCCTCTATTGTGATAGTAAGGCTGCCATAAGTATAGCTCACAATCTTGTGCAACATGATCGGACAAAGCATATAGAGATGGACAAACACTTCATCAAAGAGAAGATTGACTCGGGCTATATATGCTCTCCTTTTGTGGGGACTAGTGATCAGTTGGCACTTGGCAGATGTCTTCACATAGGGGCTCACCCATCATTAGCTTAGTACCTTATTGTATAACATTTATTCTCCAACTTGAGGTCGAGTGTTAGAAGAGTTTGTGTATTAGGGGAACTTTGAGCACTACATTAATTATTGTCTAATACTGTATTTGTCCTTTGTTATCTTTTACCGTAGTTCTATATCTTGGAAATTCTGATTGTTTCGATCCATCTCGAGAGGACCAAGTTTCAGAAATTTTGAAATTTTTTACCCAATTTCTAGATATAGCCCAGAAAAAATACTTGGTTTTGACAAGGTTTCTAAAATTTTGACCTAAATTTCGGTTTCGGACAAGGTCGAAACTCAAGATTTAGAACCAGGTCTTTTACCTCCCTAGGGATGTGTATGTAATTCCTTATTATTATCTTAGCGAAGCAAATAGTGTGAGAGTATCCATTCTCTCACACACGACATTCTCTCATCATTTCTCTTCTTCCCCTTCTCATCTTTCCATCCTTTCGTCTAATCTTCTCTTCTTCTCTCTTATCCGTTTATTCTCTCCCAATCTCTACATTCTAACTCCTTTAAGGTACCTCAAAATGAGACACGCAGCATCCTAGTGGGCTTGTTTGGGAGTTCCCCATAACCTTAGTTATCAATGCGACAAGGCAACCAAAGCATTTGAGGGCCCTTCCTAAATGCTTAGGCGATAAATGCTAGAAAGAAAAAGTTCATCAATAATTACCCTCAGATGAATTTGGCCTCTCATCTTATGGTGTTTATTCAAGCTTGTAAACACCTTTGTGTATGACATGTTTCTCTTTCTCTGCTCATTGTCATTCTGATGAGCTTTTACTAATTTCACGCAAGTGAAAATTGGTTTTTATATAGTGTTACAACTTCTTCCAGCTTTATTGCTTTATCATTTTGGGTGCAGAGATGCATGGTACAGATGGTTCTACTTGCTGGTCCAGGTGTTCTAATTTCAACCTTCTGTCTTGGATCTGCTTTGAAGGTATCCTTTGACTTCCTTTTGCTGAGACCAAATTTTCTGTGCTTTCCAATAATTATTGCAATGATACACTGCAGCTCACATTTCCTTATAATTGGAGCTGGGAAACATCATTGTTGCTAGGAGCGCTTCTTAGTGCGACTGACCCTGTTGCCGTTGTGGCCTTGATGAAGGAGCTTGGTACAAGCAAAAAAATGAGCACGATAATTGAAGGAGAGTCCTTGATGAATGATGGGTATCTATGCCCTTTAGTTTCTGTTATTTCTTGCTCGCAGAATACCTGTTATTGTTATGTTTCTAACAGGCATCATGGAGTTGGTTGTTTACTTGCGAAGACCAAGTTTTTTCTCTTCACATACTCCTTTATAATGAATTTGCTTTCTGTTTCCAGGGTAGCTATTGTGGTATATCATCTATTCTATCAAATGGTGCTTGGACGGAGCTTCAGTGTGGGAGATGTTATCAAATTTTTAACACAAGTTTCACTTGGGGCATTTGTAACATGAGTATTCTGGATAAAATGATTTCACAAAAATATAATTTGGATTATAACATGCTTTCCTTGGTGCAGTGTAGGTATTGTTCTTGCCTTTGGAATAGCATCTGTTTTGTGGCTGGGGTTTATTTTCAATGATACAGTGATAGAGATTACATTGACACTTGCTGTTAGCTATATTGCCTATTTCACTGTAAGATCCTATCTGTAGTGTGATGTCCTATAGAAATTATGATTGCAATGAATTTTGGTGTTACTGATTGATGTAAGTAATTAATTCTTTATCAATATTACATTTGGATAGTATTGGAAACTAAAAAACTTATCACACACTTCCTTAAGGAGATCAATACTTCATGAGGTTCCTCAATTGGCACTTGCCAGCAGCATTTGACTGTAATCAATTTGTTTCATTTGATTAAAGCTTCCTTGATTTACTTCTTTTCCCCCTTCACCTTCCAAAAACTTGTTAAATTTTGTCAACTGAAATTGAAACTATTATAGTCATGTATATAGCCGCCAAAATTTGCTACAAGCACCACAGAAGTCCGGAAGGATCCAATCATTTTACACACTTTCTGATTGGGGGTATCTTCAACCCCCGCCCAAAAGAATTAAATAAAATAAAATGCATTTGCCTGCTGCAAGTACTTCTAGCAAATAAACAATCTTGTTATCTTAAACTCTAAGTAGCATGAATAACACCAGATTCCCATAATTACAACTGAGGAATGTGACAGAACCTTCGCAACTGACATCCATGGTTGAGCATAAAAGTAAGAACAGGAAAGATGTAACCTAAAAGGATTGTGTATTTTTAGGGGCAGTAAACTATTACCTCCAAAACTTATGCAGACTTCTGGTAATGATCAGAAATCATTAAGCACATGAAATAAAGTTGCAACGGTAAATTTTGTACCAGTTAGCCAAGGTTTCATCAAGATATGTACAAGTATACATATACGAAGTCACATTTCTCGACTCTTGTGCCCTTGACCAATTTTCAGCATAGCTGTTGTAATGAAAAGCCATTATTACTTATCATTGCTGATAGAAAATTTTGGTAACTTTATCAGGTTGCCAAAGGTTGGTACACTGGTAGTCAATGGGTTGGGTCGAATGTGGATGAGAAAGGAGATGATCTCTTCATCTTTGGCTCCTTCCATAAAAGGAAGTAGCACCTATTCGGAGTTGGTTCAAAGCTCCAAGGAAGCTGCTTTGAGAAATATTCAAATTTGTAAAATTAGGGGTTTAATGTGGGCTCAAGTGGACGATTATGCCCATGGTCTATCCATTAATCTAGATTTAAGAGACCATATGTCGTCTTTGTATTTGCTGTCTCTGCCTTCTGTTTCTTTTCTTTGCTTGTTCTCCTATCTGCCTTGATAAATTCTTCTTCTATTGGTGACGGCAAAAGATGATGTAGGACAGAAATCAGTAGTTCAGCAAGAGTTGATCTATCAGCTTCAGATCCACAAAAAATATTTCGCGATGGTTTATATTGAAGCTGTTCAGATGAAAGAATATGCATGCTGGTAGAAATTGGTTAGACTTCATTATCCTACCATGGAAAGGAGTTCGAGATGGTTTCTTAGCCTTAAATGGCTGCTTAAACTTTATAATACCACCACCAAGTTTCCCTAGACAAATGTTGCTTTCCTTTAGATTCACCCAGAAGTTTTTTAGCTACATTCTTTAATCTTAATATAGGTAGCCATCTCATTCCACATCATTTTAGCATCTTCGTTGAAGTCTCGCCTTCCCTGTGTTACTAACTTATCAGTAATGTTTTCAAGTTTTCTCCTTTTAAGTTCCACCAGCTTGTCCTATTGCTATTTGGAAACCCCGTAGGACTTAAACTCAACACCCCATTTCTCATGTAGTCTCATATGATTCTCATTCTCCTGCTTTTCATAATTTTGTTGTCTTGTCTTTTGTTTTCATTCCCCAGCACTGGCAGGAGGCTTCAGCCGATTCACGGTGGAAAGATGCTATGGTTGAAGAGATGAGGGCACTTGGGAAGAATAATATGTGGGACCTGGTACCTCTTCCTCTAGGTAAGAAATCTGTGGGCTGCGGGTGTTCATTGTTAAATTTTTGCTGGTTTAACAAAGCAAGGATGATTTCCAGGGAGTGCACTCAGACATATGGGATTGATTACCAGAAAACTATTGCTCTAGTTTCAAAGATAAATTTTGTCCAGGTTATCCTCTCATGTGTAGTCAACTTAGGGTGGGAGTTACAACAACTTGATGTACAAAACGCCTTTCTCCATGGGGAGATTGAAGAAGAGGTTTATATGGACATTTAGTTAGAATATGTGAATGGAGAGGAATAATGAGATGAGAGATGAGGAAGAAGATGGAGAAGTAGAAGAGGCAGAAGAAGAGAGATCGATGGTATGTTGGAATATTGTGTTGTGAGTAAAGTCTCACTAACACTAATATATTCTTTACTAACATATTTACAAGATATTACACATACCTCCCTGAGGAGGGAAATTACATACCTCCCTAAGGAAGAAAAGGAAAATAAAACATAATGTGATAAATTACTAAACTACCCTTAGAATAACAAAACTAATATCTCTAACACTCCCCTTCAAGCTGGAGAATAAATATCATGCATTCCCAGCTTGGAGAACAGAGAATTGAACTATTAGCCAGCTGATCTCCAGTCCTCATAAAAGGTTTTCATACAGTGTCAATCTTCTCTTTAATGAAGTGTTTGTTCACCTCTATGTGCTCTGTCTTGTCATGCTGCACAGGGTTGTGGGCTATACTTATGGCAGCCTTGTTGTCATAATAAAGCCTCATAGGTGCACCAGTATCAATACCTAATTCTTGGACCGGCCTTCTCAACCAGAAAAGCTCACACACTTCATGAGCCATTGCTCTAAATTCTGCCTCTACACTAGACCAAGCCACCACAGATTGTTTTTAGCTCTGCCATGTAACTAGGTTTCCACCTAATGTACAATAGCCTAATGTAGATCAGAAGACTGAGCCAGCCCAATCTGCATCAATGAAGCCTTCTATCCTCATGTGGTTATGCTTGGAAAAAAGTAGTCCTTTTCTTGAAGAGGACTTCAAGTACCAGAGGATGTGATAAATAACATCCAAGTGGCCACTCTTGGGAGCATGCATAAACTGACTCACCAACCCCACTGCATAAGTAATGTCTGGATGAGTCAATGACAAATAGGTAAGCTTCCCAACTAGCCTTTGATGTTTCCCTGCATCAACAAGAGAAGAGCCAGTATCTTCCCCTAACTTATGATTATGCACAATAGGAGAACTTGCAGGCTTCCAGCTTAACATTCCTGTTACTTTCAAGAGGTCTAGAATAAACTTCCTTTGGCATATATTTATGCCCTTCTTGGATCTAGATACTTCAATCCCCAGGAAATACTTTAAGGGTCCTAGATCCTTAATCTCAAACTATTGGGCTAGGTAGTTCTTCAGATTAGCTATCTCAGTTCTGTTATCTCCAGTTACCACAATGTTATCAACATAGATAATCAAGCTGTAATAGTGCCATTACCACACTTAGTGAACAGAGTGTGGTCATCCTAACTTTGGGAATAACCATTCTTCAGGATGGCCTGTTAGAACCTTTCAAACCAGACCTTTGGAGATTGCTTAAGACCATACAGAGCCTTAATAAGAAGGCACACATTTCCTGCAGCTGAAAGGAACTTGAAGCCAGGAGGAGTCTGCATATACACCTCCTCTTCTAAGTCACCATGAAGGAAGTCATTCTTCACATCCAATTGATACAATGGTCAATCCTTATTTACTATTAGAGATAAAAGGACCTTTATGTTGTTATGCTTAGCCACAGGAGCAAATGTCTCTTGGTAGTCATTTTCATACACTTGACTGTATCCTTTTGCCAGCAGCCTTGCTTTGTACCTCTCAGTAGCACCATCTGATCGGTACTTAATTGTGTAGACCCACCTGCATCCAACTGGAGTTCTACCCCTTGGAAGGTCAACTAATTTACAGGTATAATTCTTTTTAAGGGCCATCATTTCCTCAGCCATGGATTGCTTCCACTTAGGGTTAGACATAGCTTCAGAAACATTCATGGGAATAGAAGCAAATAAAAGAGCAATAGTAAAGGCAACACCTGTAGGAGAGAGAGTCGTAGGAAATAAACTTGGCTATAGGATTAGTACAAGCTCTCTTTCCCTTCCTAATAGCAATAGGAAGATCTAACTCTGATGGGCAAGGAAGGATATTACTTGACTGAGAAGGGTGGATCTCAGGAGTTTGATTCAAAGAGGACTCTTGGCAGGTCTTCTTATTCCTTCTTGTATACACAATGGTCATCTTTTCATTACCTGAGCCTTAACCACTTTTGAATGATCATCAACATTAGTAATATCCACCTCTTTGTGTTTCCCAATGTTAAGCATAAAAGGAGAGATAGGCAATGGAAAAAGAAAAGGGATCTCATCAGTAGCCTTTTCACCTCTATTATGCTCCCTCTAAAAAGGATGCTGAGGAGAGGCAAAAAAAGGTGCAGACTCAGGGAAGGTGACACCTCTAGAGAGAAGCCTCCATCTGGAAGAAGGATGATAGTACTTGTATCCCTTGGTAGTAGAGGAGTAGCCAAAAAAGATACATTTAAGGGCCTTGGGGTCCAGTTTAGTCTGTGAAGACTTATTAACATGGATATAATAGACACACCCAAACACTCTGGGGGGAAGGGAGAAAAAAGAAGACTGAGGAGACACGGTGTCCAAGGGGGTTTTGGAGCAAAGAAGTTGTGTTGGAATACGGTTGATTAAATAAGCAGCAGTAAGGAGAGCATCAGACCAAAAAGTTTTAGGAACATACATGCCAAAGAGAAGACTCCTTCTGACCTCCAACAAATGGCAGTTTTTCCTCTCAGCTACCCTAGTTTGTTGGGTTGCCAACACAAGCTAGCTGATGGATAATGCCATGATCAGTAAAAAAGTCTTGAAGACCACCATACATATACTCCCCCTTTGTCAAAACAAACAATTTTAATTTTCGTGTCAAATTATGTACATACTATATGATAAAAATTTTTAAAGGCATCATGCACATCACTCTTGTGCTTCATCAAAATAGTCAAATTAGCACGGGAAAAATCATCCACAAAAAAACAAAGTAACGAAAACCAAGTAAAGGAGTAGTAGTAGTAGAAGGCCCCTAAACAAGAATGAGCCCAATAATTATATGGAATAAATGATCTATCCAGACCTTAGGAACCGGACTGAGATATTAGTTGGGTAATTGAGAAGGAAAGGCCAATGTGCTCTTTATCAGCCAAGTATGGATCTCAATATGGGAATTCAGCTAGAATAAGATAAATGGAATTAGTTATTAATTATTAAACATAAAATTTAACTTACATGTAATTTGTTAATTAGGAACTTGTTATACACATCGTTAATGATACGCGAGATTAGGAGTTTAGTGAAGAACACCAGACTTGAGAAAGACAGGTGAGGGGTTTGTTTGTTGATGGCTGTTATGGATTGTTTTACCTTTTCAATTTTTCTCATGTGTTGCATTAACTATTATGATGTGAATGTATTTTATATAAAAATTATAAAATTTCTCTTGATGCATGTTTTACAGATATGGATGTGACCGTGGTTTTATAGAGCTTAGTATGATAAATGTGTGGTGTTGGGTGTAATATTAACGGTCTATAGCACGGTGTGGCCGAGGTTCTGTCTAGTACCATGGGCTCAGAAGTCAGTCTTATAGCTAAGGCCATAGTTGTATGCTATAGATGCTATGGATGCATATAAATGCATATGGTTAGGCTCACATCCCAGTGCTATAACCCCTTGCTAATAGAGGGTCAGGTATTGGCTAATCCCACGCGGTGGTAAGTCGTGTAGGACTACTACGCCCGGATATGATGTACTGTATCCTGAGAGGGCACAGCATGGTATGATGTACTGTATGTATGGCTATTGACACATGGGGGACTAAGGCTCTGATCAGGACCATGATGTCAGGGGTTACTATTTAGGGGGTAGCCGGGGGATTGAGGCTCTAACCGGGACTGGCTGGCTCCTACCTACAACAAGCTTATAATCCTGAGGCCCAACGTACAGGGTAGGGAATGCCACCTACGTTGCTTGTATCACTTAACCCATAAGATAAGACTTAGTAACTAGAATGGAAATAGTAAATTAAATTAATCATGTGGATGCTGCAAATGGAGCCTATGTGTGAGATGGTGTTATCATTATAACTTGTGTGTATGTGCTTGTATGCCCCCACCCCTCACTGAGCATGCCCGTGCTCACCCCCCATTGATGCCTATTTTAGATAAAGGAGTTGGAACGGTGATGGTTAGGAGATCTGTTCAGATGTGAAGATATTTATATGGGACACTCACAGAGGAGATTCTTGTTGTACATCATGTATTATAATTTAGTTGAATGTAAACTCTATATTTATTGTAACCTGTGGATTCATTTATATGGGTCTGTCTTATTACATATATCATTATAGATGATCACCACACGTATCTTATAATTTTTATGAATTCTTTATGTATACTCTAATTTAGTAGTAAGCAAGTGGTGGGTTTGGTTACTACCCGCATCTGGGATCCTAGGTATTGGTAGGCTGATTGGTTCGGAATTCCAGTGCCATATACCTATGCCATATGAAGGGCAAGGTGTGACAGAAGGGGAGAGGGTGGAAGTAGGAGGCAGGTCAGAGGGAGAAGTGACTACGGAGGACCAGGTTTTGGGAGGGTGAGGAGCAGAGAGGGAGTAGGATAGGGATCACAGGGACATGGGGTACTAACGGTGGGAGTTGCAGGGGGAAATCGGACATGGGAGCACATGAGCAGAGGGGGGAGGTTCGAAAGCCTCTCGTATTCGCAATAGTGCCTTAGTTCAGCTTTTATCCACCCATGACAACACTAAATTGATCCTATACACATTTATTTCCATTGAGAAGAGTCAATGATAACATTAAAGTTGACACCCTCAAGCTCATATGGAAAATTGCCTCTAAGGACAATTATATCTGGGTCAATTGGATATACTCCTCTCTCCTAAAAAAAGATTCCATTTGGGCAGACTCCTTCTGATGTTCCATGGGTCTAGAGAAAATCCTGAATCTCAGACCTCTTGCCCTCAATGCCATCTCCTCCTCCATCAGCAATGGGTCTTCCACTTACCTTCTGGTTGGACAATTGGCACCTTGCAAGTATCCTCCTCTCCATTGTCAACCTTGAACTTTATACTCCTATGGTATTCCTAGAAATGCCATGGTTTATTCCATCATCTTAAATGATAGTTAGTCCACTCTCACATCCTCTTCCCTTGCTGATATCTGGGCAGCTCCCCCCTCCACAGGGATGCCCGTGAGGATAGGATTTCATGGAATCCTTCTACCAATGGTAGCTTCTCTTCTGCCTCTGCCTGGAACCTTATTCGTTCCACTGCCACTAGAGTCCCTTGGCACAATGTTGCTTGGTTCGAAGGCCACATCCCTCGTTATAGTTTCACCACCTGGCGAGCACACAAGGACTGTCTCCCGAGCCAATCCTTTCTCATCCGCCATCACATTTAAGCCTCCCCTTTTTATTGTTTCTGCTGGAACAATATGAGGATATAAACAACCTCTTTTTCAACTGTCTCCTCTCATCCTTTATCTGGAAAAGGTCATTTCCCATCGTTGGCCTTCTAGGAGAACCATTCAGCCTTTTAATAGGGAATGGAATTGGATTGATATGACCTTCTCATGTACCTCCATCTGCGACATGGCGGTCGAGCTTGCTTTCTACGACACTATTAACCACATTTGGATTAAGCAAAATATCAGTAGATGGATGGCCAAATCCCGGCCTTACGATCAGATTTGGAAAGCCATCTACTTTAATGTTCGCTCCAAACTTGCTTCTCTCAAGCAGAAACTTGTTAGGAACATGCTCATTGTTGTTGCCTGGGGTCTCTCCTCCTCTTTTCTAGCTTCTCCCAATCCCCATGATGATTCGTATCCTTGTATCCCCCTTAGTCTTTTTGTCTTTGTTCCCCCCTTAAGGTGCTAGCCTCATCTTGTTAGCCATGCTTTGTCCCCCCTTTTCTTTCTTTTGCTTGTCTTTCCCTTGCGGTCTTAGTTTTCCCCCTCGTTCCTCTTGTATATTCTTTCCCCCTTTTAATGCATTATTTATTCATTAAAAAATAAATAAAAAAATTGACAGGACAAAGCACATAGAGGTGAACATACACTTCATCAAAGAGAAGATCGACTCTGGTTACATATGTACCCCTTTTGTGAACATACACTTCATCAAAGAGAAGATCGACTCTGGTTACATATGTACCCCTTTTGTGAGGACTGGAGATCAGCTAGTTGATGTCTTCACAAAGGGGCTCATCCATCTATTCAGTACTCTATTGTCTAAGTTGGGAATGAATGACATTTATTCTCTAGCTTGAGGGGGAGTGTTAAAGTTTGTGTACTAAAGGTAGTTTGGGAACTAGTTATGTCACTTATTCCCTTACATTTTAATTCTTTTGTTTTTTTTGGTATGTAATTCGATATAATATATTAGTGAAGCAATATATGTGTTAGAGAGATCATTCTCTCATAACACAACTTTCTATCTCCATCTCTCTTCTTCTCCTCCTTCTCCTTCAACCTTCTTCCCTAACCTTCTCTCCTCCTCTTTTTATTGTCTTGTTCTCTTCTAATATCTATATTCTAACTGATCTCCATAGGGGGAGACTTATAGCTGGATGCATATTGAGTTTACACAATCAAGTACCAATCAAATGGTGCTATTGAGAGGGACTAGGCAAGGTTGGTGGCCAAAGGGTACATTCAAGTGTACGGAATTGATTATTATGCGACATTTGCTCTTGTAGCTCAGCACAATTCTATAAGGGTTCTCCTGTCTTTGGCATCAAATAGAGAGTGGCTTTTGTATCGGTTAGATGTGAAGAATGCCTTCCTCCATGGTGACTCAGAGGAATAAGTGAGCCTCCACCTGGCTTCAAGTTTCCTTTAGCTAAAGGGGAGGTTTGTCTTCTCAAAAAGGCTTTGTATTGTCTCAAACAGTCCCCAAAGGCTTGGTTTGAGAGATTTAGGAAATCAACAATCTATGACGAATGGGTATTCCCATAGTCAATCTGACCACACCTTATTTACCTGACGAGGTAATAGTACTAGAACTGCACTAACTGTCTATGTTGATGACATTTTAGTGACTGGAGATGATAGAGCTGAGATAGCTAGGCTAAAGACCTACTTAGACAAACAGTTTGAAAGCAAAGACCTTGGACACTTGAAGGATTCTAGGAAATTGAAGTGTCAATGTCTAAGAAGGGGATAAGCATATGTTAAAGTAAATTTGTGCTGGACTTGTTGAAAAAAGAAACATGGATGTTGGGTTCCAAACCTGTAAATTCTCCTATTGAGCATAATCATAGACTAGGAGAAGATTGTGGTCCTTCCGTTGTTGATGCAGGGAAATACCAGAGACTAGTGGGGACCTTATTTATCTGTCTTTGACTTGCCCGGACATTACTTATGCAGTAGGAGTGATGAGCCAGTTTATGCATGCGTCCAAAAGTGGCACTTGGATGTTGTGTACCGTGTCCTCAGGTGCTTGAAGTCCTCTCTAGGGAAAGGACTATTGTATACTAGGAACAACCACTTGAGGATTGAAAGCTACATAGATGCTGATTGGGTTGGATCCATCTTTGACAGACGGTCTACATCGGGCTATTGCACATTTGTTATTGGCAATTTGGTCACATAGAGGAGCAAAAAACTACCTGTTTTGGCTAGGTCAAGTGCAGAGGAAGAATTTAGGGCAATGGCTTATGGAGTATGTGAACTTATATGGTTGAGACGATTGATTCAAGAGTTAGGTTTTGATACTGAAGGGCTTATGCATAATGCATCTATACTGTGAAAACAAGGCAGTTATAAGCATTGCTCACAATCCTGTATAGTACGATAGGACAAAGCTCATTGAAGTGGACCAGCACTTCATCAAGGAGAATATAGATTCTTGTTACATTTTCACTCCTTTCGTGAAAACAAATGATTAGTTGGTAGACATCTTCACCGAGTGGCTCATCTGTCACTAGTTTAGTACCCTTTTTATGTAAGCTGAGAATGCATGATATTTATTCTCAAGCTTGAGGGGGAGTGTTAGAATTTATGTAATAAGGGTAGTTTAGGAACAAGTCTATTATCTTCTTGTTTCTTATTGTATTTTCTATTTTTACCCTTTTACCTCCATAGGGAGGTATATGTAATTCCTTACATCTTATTAGTGAAGTACTATAGATGTGTGAGAGAATCTTTTCTCTACACACAACATTCTACTATTCTTGTCTCTTCTTCTTCTCCAATCCTCCATTCTTTTGTTCTCTTGTTTTCTTTCCATCCACATATTTCAACTAATTAGCCATATAGATTGTAGCCAACAAATAGGTTTGGCATATTCTCTTTGCCATGTATGCAAATACACATCCTAAGAGTAGTGGTTCTCGTGTTTGCTTTTCTCTTCTGGGTTTCTTTTTCTGAGCAGCATAATATATATATAAAAAATCCGCCAACTTTTATGCATTATTCTCAAGCAAGATGTATTGGAACAGGATGAGCGAATTTGATGGACGTCATAATTTAGGGACTGTTGATTTTTGTTTCACCCTTAATATCTGAAATGCCAATTTTTATATGTAAGGCTCAAGACTGGGCTGCTGTTTCAGGTGTGTTGACGGTTATGACTCTTGGGATGTAAGTTAAATTTACTTCTGCACTGTTTCAAACATAAATTAGAGTATTTGTACTAGGGAAAAAATGGGAAAAGCGAAAATAAAAATTTCCCCTTGATGTTATCCATTGCCAGGTTCTATTCTGTTGTTGCAAGGACTACTTTTAAGGGTGAAGATCAGCAGAGTTTGCATCATTTTTGGTACGTCTTTTATATTATCTAAGATTGGAGTAGATGTGTGAGTAGCTTATGCAATTCATTCAATGTTTTTAAGTGATTTATCAAGTTTTTTTATAAATATACATCTGATCTTTTTTTCTTCTGCAAGAAAAGGCACTACATATTGCTGAGTTCAATGGAAAATATTGTGTTTGATGAAATCTGTGATATCTCGTGCATGAATAACTGAATTTACTTTTAAAAAGAAACACATTTAAGAGATGATTTTGTTCGCAGAATCCTAGATGATTATCCATACATTAGGCTCTCGTACAATCACTATTCATGGTGAAAAGATATTTCATTAGTCTAAAGCATAATTGTCAATGCATCGCCTAGGTGACAAGGTGGTTTTTGAATGCCTGGGGGCGACCAGTCGCTACATTCTTCGAGGAAATCAGACAAAAATAGGGGAAAAGTAGGAAAAAATGATGTAAAGCGGGGAGGAAATGGGGGAATCAGGAAGGAAAAGAGGGGATATAAGGAGAAAAATCAGAGAGAGAACGGAAAATAAGAAGAAAAATGGGGAAAAGAAGTAGCAGCTGCCAGTACCACTGGGAAGGTGGTAGCAGCTGCCACTGTCACCGCCACCATCATCCACTGCTATCAAGAAGAAGAAGACCCTCATATTTATACATAAAAGGGAAATACCGAAAGAAATCATTATTTACTCTTACGTCTTGCTCTTTATACAACAAGACGTGACTGCCTAGGTGCCAAAGCGACAAGGCGTGTTGCCACCTCTTAGGCTCACCTTGCCGCTACGACTATGGTTTAAAGAGTATTTGTTTAAGTAATTCTATGTATCCTTCACCTCACACCCTTAGATGGCATAATACAATATAATCTTGGGCCTTTTTTTTTTTTTTGGTTGAATAAGGAATTTAATACCCAAGAGAAAGAAAACAACAAAAAGAAGCAAGCTCAGCCTTATAAGGAGGGAGAAGGGGGAAGATCGCAAGAATGTACAATAATCCTATTTCTAGGAGAATCTATACAATGATCTGGAGAGCCCCAGAATTTGGCTTTAACTTCAAAGAGGATAGATTTCCAAACCTGAGAGAGAGTCCTAAATTTAGAAGTCCATCGACGAAGGTCGTGTTCAAAACAAATATGGAAGATGGTTGCACAAAAAGCCAATTTACCAATTGTGTCACAACAAGACTTCCTTGAAATAGAAATGTCAACCCAAATCCACTCTTTGTCTAACAGAAGGATACGCTTCTACTAAGCCAGTATTTGGCAAGGAAGCCATACCAAACAGCCGAAGAGAAAGGACAAGTGAAAAATAGGTGATCCACATCTTCGGGAGTATTCCAGCAAAGGCAACATATTGATTTCTGGCTGACACTGAGGGTGGGGCGAATCAGTGTACTAAAAAAACTAGGGTTGCACCATTATGCTTGAGTATGAGACAGGATGTTATTGATTTGTAAAGATTATTTCAAATCAAAGTCAGTCATTTCCCATAGTTGGATGTATCACTCAAGGATTCAAGTATTGATATCAGACACCATATTGGTTAGGTCATTTTATAAGATGTATCGTATCACATTAGAGAAATGCAGGATACACTAAATATATGCACATAAATGGTCAAGATACTCATGGAAATACAATTTTGCATTAAAAAAAAGAAGTATAATTAAGCAATATATAACATGTATCATACATAAACACTAAATATAGAACACAGTATTGAGAGACAAGTGCATTTTATAGGGGATGAGGTTTCTCACATTTAGAAATATTCTATTGCTATTGCCATGAGCCCCATGAAGAGTGTCGTGGTGGTTCAAAGTCATTGTTGCCTTCTTGGGAGGTTCTTCAAGAATAGGAGCGACTAGGATGATGTTGTACACTTGCCGAACATAGGCACAATATTGACCCCAATTGAAATATCTATCTTAATGGGAGTCCCACTTATAGTAGAATCTTGTGTAATGGTCTGGAATGCTCAATGATGGTAATCTACCGAGTTGTGGTTGTGCTTGACCGTGTCTAAAACTTCCATGACCCAAAGAAGCCCCATATCCATGGCCTGAAGAAGCACTTGAAGATATATTGTCCATGGCCTAATGAAGCACCAACGTGATCCGAATTCATACTCAGTGTCTCTATGCTCCATATAAGCACATCACTATCATTTGGATTAGGGGAATGCTTACCCTTCTGACTGTAAGACTTTGGTCGCAGGTGAGCACCATGATCCATATCGTAGGTTGCATGTGTATACCCTGCCTCACATGTGAACAACAACCCTTTGTAAGATTGTGAAACCACACCACCACCACCACCACCACCACCACCACCACCATCATCATCAACACCATCATCATCATCATCAGCATCGTCGTCGTCATCATCATCATCAACAATTAGTTCCATATTCAGTTCTCTAATGAAGTTCTCTAAATATGGATCAGGTGTGGTTTCTTACCAATCCTCACTCAACTAATTTATCACCAAATACCCTATTAGTGTCCTCAATCTATGTTCTTACGGGATCTTCTTTGTCAAGTATGTGTTTGATATTGATTGGGGTGAAAACTATGTGATCCCATGCTCTCTCCAACTCAATATTTTATCTTTAACTTCATATTATAATGGCATACACTGAATTTTCTAGTTTTGCATAACTAAAATGATTACGGGGTTTGGTATGTATCAACCAAATGTACTGTAGTTACGTTTGCAGCGATTAGATGATGCCGTTAGGAATAACACTGGAATTGCAATCAGCCCCAAGTTTGGAGCACTAATCCCATAGTTGAGCCAGTCATCAACTGCACGATGATAATTCCTATATTAAGAGTTTGCAGCAAATTTTAAATAACAAAATAACTTGTTAAACTTAACTTACCAGGGCATTCTATTCCTCTAGCAAACCACAACACAAAGAGATACGTGGTTAGGCAATGTGCCTACATCCACGATGCAAATAATCGTTTATCTACGACTCAAATCCAGCCTCAGTAATTCAACTGCACCCACAATCAAGAGAACGAGCCCCAATTTGTATCGCACCCACGTGGCCACGTCACAGGAGCACCGACCCCCTTACAAGATTTAACCCAGTACCCACTATATTTGGAGCTACAACCCCAACTACGCTTGTCGTGCACCCACGCAATAGGGTTTACAACCAATCACCAATAAACAAAGGTTTAGAATGAAAAACGCTAAAACATCAAGTCTACCACAACCCAAGAATAGACTTACATTCAATGACAGATAACTCAAAATTTAAACAAATAATGCACCCACTGATTTTGTTGTCTACAGACGATGAAAATCTTCTCAGATAAGATGTGTTTCTTCAAATCACCAAGCAACTGCAAACAACAACCAGTGACTTCCTTCACAGATCCAAATTAACAAATGAATGTAATGGCAGCACTTCAATTGTAACAACATCTATAACCTCATCAATCACAGTAGTAGCAAGATAGCATGCATGTCCATGGCAACAGTAGGGACATCAGTATATAAAAGGTTCTTCAATTAACTGATGGACTTGCAACAATATTGATTGATTAAAGCAACCTCATATATCAACTAAGATATGCATGTCGACAACTTAAAATTCAGATTGAAGCTGGATATATATACAACCAAATTTGAAATTCTGAGATTGCACGCAGTAGGCTTCCCTTAAACCTTCATAGATTAAAGAACTATGCAGTAGTAGTTCCTGTAGTTACGCCAAGGAACCATAGGAACCATTGGGTGAGGCGATTCAGATACACTTGTCTTCTCTACCTTTATGGCCAGGAGGGAGAGGAGGGACAAATGACTAGAGGTCAAGGAGGGGGGGAAGGGACGGAGGAAGGGACCAATCTAAGGGGGACAGGATATAGGAAACAGGAGCAGACTTGGGGATGTCGGAGGAGTAAATGGTTCTGTGGGACACCAGGGAGGAGAGGATACTAGCCGGGTGCCATGGGTCCATCCATAAGGAGGTGGCTTGGCTACTACTGATGGAAAAGGAGATGGCATTGAGGGCCAAGGGTCTAAGAGAGAATTTTCCTCCAGATCCAAGAATTGTCCAAAGGGATTGGGACAGTCCAAAGGGAGTGGTGCTTGAGTAGGTAGGAGTGAATCCAGTCAACCCAGATGCCCTTCTGCTTGGACACAATTTTCCAAATGAGCTTAAGAATGCCCATAGAATTGACATCTTTGATTCTTCTAATGCCATGACCACCTTTAGCTTTGGGAAGGCAAACCTTGTTCCAACTGAGAAGGTGGAGAAATCTAGAGGTATCCGAACCTTTTCAGAGAAAGGAGCAGAAGATTCCTTTGATGGTCTTGGTAGTGGAAATAGGAAGGGAGAAAACACCAGACCAATAAAGATATATGGATTAGAGCACCGAACGGATGAGGGTTAGGTGCCCTGCATAGGAAAGCAGCTTGCCTTTCCAAAGCTGAAGCTTCTTTCTCAGGATGTCTAGTATGGGGGAGCCATGATGGGAGGAGAGCCTGAAGGAGATGAGAGGGAGACCCAGGTACTTAATAGGCAGGGAACCCAAGGAGAATCCAATGATGCCAAGAAGGTGAGCCTGAGTGTTAGGGGAGACCCCTGAGAGGAAGAGGCTCGATCTGAGCAGATTTATGCGGAGGCCAGAGAGATTCTCGAAGGAATGGAGAGATTCCATATTGGTGAAAATAGAGAGGGGGTTGGCTATGGAGAAGATCATGATATCATTAGCAAAAGTGAGATGGGTGAGAAGATGGGGTTTACGTTTGGGGATAGGAGAGATGAGGTGGAGTTTTGTGGGGCCTTAGATGGATCTGGACAGGACTTCCAGGGAAAGGGAGAAGAGAAAAGGAGAGAGAGGGAAACCCGGCCTGATTCCTCTCCCATAAGGGAGGGCTACCATTGACAATAACAGAGAACTTGGGAGAGGAGATACAGGAGTGTATCCAGTGGAAAAAGGAGGGAGGAGAAAGGACTTGGGGAGAATGACTTTGGAGATGAAGTCCCAGCTTAGGGTGTCAAATGCCTTGTGAATGCCAATTTTGAGAAGAGCAGAGGAGGAATGAGATTTATGATCGAAGCCACGGACAATATCATGACAAAGCATGATATTATCAGTAGTGCTCCTACCAGCAATGAAGGCAGATTAGTTTGGTCTAACCAGGATGTCAATGACTTTTTGAATTCTATTGGATCGAATTTTAACCATAAATTTATAGAGGAGATTACATAGAGAGATTGGCCTGAAGTCATTCATGGAGACTGCACCCTCCTTTTTGGGAATAAGATAGAGGAAGGTATGGTTGACACCATTGATCTGGTTGGGATTGAGGAAGAAGCTCCAGATAGCAAGGATAAGGTCTTGATGGATAATATTCCAACAGGAGGAGAAGAAGCGCATGCTAAAACCATCCAGCCTAGGGGCTTTATTAGCTTTGTGAGAGAGGATGACCGACAGGATTTTCTCATAAAAAGGAATAGACTGAAGGCTAGGGAGAAGGTCATCCGAGAGACATTTATTGAGAAGAAGGTGAGTTATAGGGGCGAGGACATAGAAAGGGGGGAGGAAGATGCCCTGGAAATGGAAAAAAGCTTCAGCTTTGATGGCCTCCGGATTGTGAATCTCATTGCCAGAGGAAGAGATGAGCTTAGGGATGGAGTTCCAATTGTTTCTAGCCTTTAAGGACCTGTGAAAGAAAGCAGTGTTAAGAGTCTCCTAGGTCCAACCATTTTATGCGGGCTTTCTGACGGAGGAAGCTTTCCTTTTGAGCAAGAAGAATGGAGAGCTCCGAATCAATGGATTTTTCCTTAGATGCAAGGATGGGGTTAAAGAGATCAGTTTGGATTTTGGCTTGGTTAGAGAGGAGTTTATCACGGTAGGAGGAGACACAGAGGAGACACAAGAGGAGATATTGCTAAAAGTAGAAGAGTTTCAGAGCTTGAGAGAGGCTTTGACATTCTTAAGCTTCTTGGAAAAGGAAAGGAGGTGGGAAGGGGAAGGGTTGATTGGAATGTTCCACTCATCTCTCACTAAAGGAAGGAAATCGGGGTGGGAAACCCACATATCAAAGAACTTAAAGGGCTTAGGACCGAAGAAGCGGAAGGGGAGGACGTGGATGGAGATCAGGCTATGATCGAAGATCCCAATGAGCTCAAAGTAGGCATGAGAGGAGGGGAAGGAATCAAGCTATGCTTCAATGACAAGGGCTCTATCCAACTTGCAAGCCACACGAAGGTTACCAGATCTTCTGTTGTGCCAGGAGAGCTTAACTCCCGACCATCTGAGATCATTAAGGCTAAGGTCGTCAATGCAGTCATTAAAGGAGTTGACTGCTTGATGTTCAATGGGGTTCCCCCTATGCTTCTCATGACTGAAGCGGATGACATTGAAATCCCCCACAATGCTCTAAGGACTTGAACCCGTGGAGTGGCTAAAGGAGCGGAGCTCAAACCAAAGGGGAAGTCGATGGGGGGTAAGATTATGGGCATAGATGATGGAGAGGTAGAAAATGTGGGTTCCGGAGGGATGGAAGATGGGGAGGTGAATGGCCTGGGCAGAGGAGGAGAGGGCAGTGATAAGGACAGAGTTGGGATCCCGAAGGACCCAGATTCTGCTATTGGGCTATAGAGGTAATTAGAGATGTGAGACCAAGACAGGGTGATGGAGGAGATGATATGCTGGGCATTAGGCTCAAGAACTCTCATTTCTAGAAGGCAACAGAGGTTAGAGAGAGGAACGAATGCGGGAACGAATGTCAGCTTGTTTAGATGAGGAATTAAGTTACGGAATATTTATTATTGAAGATGTCCATTTCCAGTTTCAGACGTTTTATCCCCTCCATTGTTTTAGTTCTTCAGATTAGGTTAAAGTGCCAGATTACAAGGTATTGCAAATTTTCTGAGAATTTGTTCCAACCTGCATTTTTTATTGCCATGCTTCTGGGTTGCTTGTTGGCTTGTTGCAGATTACAAGGTATTGCAAATCCTTTTACCCTCACATGCTCTTTCAGGCATTACATCAAACAGGGAATGCTATGGACATAAAATTTGCACAGATTTTACATATAGTTAAAAAATCACCAAATGAAAGGAGATGAAACTTTATAGAAACTATCAAATGGTTGGGACTTTGGAACAGGCGAATTTGGAAGAAGATGTAGCTTCAGAGAACAACTTGGCATCGGTTTGGGTGTCCAAGAAGCATCCATGAGTTGCAGCGATGGAGCTGGAAGGCCTATGAGTTGCATCGATGGCGTCTCTGGTTTGAAGGTCTCACGAGAAGAGGAGTTGGGATATGTGAGAGGAGTTGGAAGATGAGAGAAGTCAACTTTTTATCGTGCTCTTTCCAATTTTTTGGCTCCACTTGTTTCAATAAATAGAAAAACAAGTATGACAGTTTCTCCAATCTCGTTTCTTGAATAAAAAATGACATAAATTTCAATTTACATTTCAAGAAACGGGTGAAACGAAACAGGTTTGCCACACAATTTTGGGCCCATTTTTCGATTTCTCGGCACAGAAAAATGAAACTAACATGTTTCCAGAAATGTACAAAATGGGCCCTAAGAAATTACATACACCTCCGAATCCCCCCTTGTTTAGTGTGCACAATCTTATTTTATATGTATTTAATACATAAATGCTATAGGGAAACCTCTTTCTACTTTTATTTTAATTACTGATGTTAGTTTGTTTGTTTGTTATTATTCATTTTTTTTTTTTTGGAGGGAGTTGCGGTATGGGGAGAGAAATGTAAATATATCAATTTTCTAATTTCTTAGGACTATTAGTTGATATACATCGTTGTTGCCTTTACTTGAAAGCTCAAGATTTTAGGATAAGCGGTTGTAACATGGAATCAGAGCAGGGAGGTCGAGTGTTTGATCCATGGGAAACCCAAACAGGGTTCCTCGACACATTCTTCCCTTGGTGCCATGTGATGGTGTTTCCACTTGAGTATGTGTCACGTGCAGGGCTGTGTGTATAGACCGGTACTGAGGGGGTGTTGATTTACATTGTTCCTTCCCTTAACAGATTGAGCATTTAGCATAAGCGGTTATAACATTATCACCATGTTTGATCTTTGTTTTTGTGTTTTTTCAGGGAAATGGTCTCTTATATTGCTAAGACTCTAATTTTCATCTTAAGGTCAGTCATGAATTCAGCATTCTTAAGGGATTTTCTTGTCTTGTACTTCTGATTATGAACCTAAAAATTGCCATAAAAAAACTAAAAGAAAGGTGATTTCTATAACAATATAGGAACCAAAGTAGCCAAAGAAAGTGAAGATTTTTTAATTTTAGATGCATTAAGAAATGAAACTCGACCTCCCTGCTCAATTTTCCGTTTCTTGGCACAGAAAAATGAAACTAACATGTTTCCAGAAATGTACAAAATCCCTAAGAAATTACATAAACCTTCGAATCCCCCCTTGTTTAATGTGCACAATCTTATTTTACATGTATTTAATACATAAATGCTATAGAGAAACCTCTTTCTACATTTATTTTAATTACTGATGTTAGTTTGTTTTTTATTATTATTCATTTTTTTTTTTGGAGGGAGTAGCGGTATGGGGAGAGAAATGTAAATATATCAAATTTCTAATTTCTTAGGATTATTAGTTGATATACATCGTTGTTGCCTTTACTTAAAAGCTCAAGATTTTAGAATAAGAGGTTGTACTGTGGATCATCCCTGGACATCATTTACTTGGAGTATACGCAAGTTTCAAACAGATATCATACACTGAAGATCCGTAGAAAAGTGTGTGGAGCTGCTGCAGAACAGCCTAGTGTTTCTGATTGCTGCAGCTGAACGAACTACAATGCTATGTACCTCATAAGATAGGCTTGTGGATCTTTCACCCTTTGAATTGATAAGTTGGTTGTAGGGAGGAATTAACTCATATGCAAGGCGTCAAGTATCAGTATCGGGCAGCGTATCAGAAATATTGATTTAAGAGACGTCTAGGAGATGTAATGGATAGATGCTAAGAGACACTAGACAGTGTTAACCAATAACATTAACATGGTAACATAAAAGAAAAAAAAACAATCAAATACAAATCCAACTTAATCATTTCACTTAACACAACCAAGACCATTGTCAAGTTCTTATATATTTTTTTTCCAGCAATCTAAAATATATGATTTCCCACCTTCAGATCAAGCTCTAGATAGTAGATAACTAGATATACAACTAAAGAGGAAAACATATTATAAACATCGAAAAGGCTAAAACAACAAAGAACAGAAAAGGACATGAATCCATCTAAACCCATATGATAATTCCTGCATTTCTTTCAACCCACCAAAAAACAAATAATAGAAGGTACTAAACTAAAAAAATCAAAGAGAAACTCAAAGAACCAGAGGGCAGAGGTTGCAGAGAATAACCAACCAGAGTAGAGAATAGAAGGCAAGCTGCATAAAAGAAAAGAACTGGAGCAGAAAAAAAGATCAGAAGAAGGAGGAGAAAGATCGAAGTTACTCGCAGGTGGGGCCCTTACCTGGTTGTCGATCGTGCTGCCGGAGGAGAAGATGTCGCAGGCGATGTGGTATTGTGGTTGTTGTCGTTCTTGCTGCCGGAGAAGGAGAAGACATAGTTGTTGCTGCCGGGGAAGGAGAAGGAGAAGACGTCACTGTTGCTGCCAGAGAAGGAGAAGAGAAGACATCGCTGTTGCTGCCGGAGAAGGAGAAGATGTCGCTCTTGCTGCAGGAGAAGGAGAAGAAGAAGAAGTTGCAGGCGGTGGCTGCTGGCTTCGAGGGTTTTGGTCTCTTCGGGCGTCGGGTGTTTTAATTTTACGCTGCCATATAATAAACAAAATATTTTTAGTAAAAAAAAAACCAATTAAAATATAATAAACAAAATATTGTTAGTAAAAAAAATAAAAAATAACACATAAAGTCAACTGCCTAGGGAATAAATCATGCCATGGCGTCACCATGTCTACGCCTAGCATCCAATGGTGACCGCCAACTGTGAGAGACGCAAACCGTAGGAGTACCATGGTCTATTTTTTCGCCGAGACGCCAAGGCGCCGCCTAGGCGACGCCATGACAACTATGTGCAGAATCCAATTCTGCCACTACTACTGTTGTACACTGTAAGCCCAAAAATTGATGCCCTTTCTAGCCTAATTGGTCTGCCCTTGCATGGAGAGTTATATACTTATGTGGGTAGCATACTGACCCACCTCTGGGAGTAGATTAGCTAACCTGGGTATGTACACATTCCAATTTCAGAAATTCCAGGATTTAAATGGGAATTTAGGTGTTTTAGCACAATTGAATCAATTCCCCCTCTTAAACACCAAATTAGAACTGTAATGATTAGGTTACACTCACCAAAGTCCCATGTTATCTCCAATTGAGCTCCACACTTGATTTTTCTGAAAGGAATTTTTTATCAACAACTTCAAAAATCCAGCTTTAATCCAATTTAAATTATGATTTTGTTCTACTACAGAATTCAAGCTACAATCAGCCTAATTCCCTCATCAATTTGCAGGAATTGACCCCGATTGCTGAAAGCCCTCTGCTCTAGGGTTTACAGAGATGGTTTCAAGCTAATTGGGTCTCAGAATTTTGTTAAATTTTGGGGATTCTTCTATTGGGAATCTGATTAGAGCACAGGAATCTGATTACAGTCCTTATTGGACTGAAATCCCTAATCCTAATTAAGAATTCAGATGAACCAGTTTAAATTCTACAATTGTACATGGTAGAATTTCATACATGTTGGCTGAACTATTCAATAGCAGCCCTAGGTGTAGAAGCCCTCTTCCTTTCTTTCTTCTTCCCTTCTCTACTTCTCCTTTCTTCTTCTTCTCTTTTCCTTCTTCTTTTCTTTGCTGCTAACAGTAACTGTATGGCACAAATGAGGCATTAGGCTGATGGAAAATATTTATAGGCTAGCCCAAATTAGACCTTAGGGGTGTTTGGCTAGACCCTATAACTTGATTTAAATTAATCTAAAACTTTAACATCTCATAACCCCATGTAGGCCCTACTGCCCACTAAGGTAAATGGTGGGTTAAAATCCTCAAATAGACCCCTACACATGGTGGGAGTGCAAGGGGCAATGCTGCAAAGAAGTGGGCCCCACAAAAAACCTAATTTTTTAGTATTCTGTCAGCCGGTTGCCTTATTTTTGGTCTTCCAATAGACTAATCCTCTGTCTTACATTACCTAACATGTGTGGGGCCATTCCCGTAAATTTTGACTATTTTACCCCTCCTACTTGACTATTAAGTCTGCCAATTTCTACCTTCTACTACTATACATGAGTGATCTATAAGATAATAGCCTATTTCTCATGTGCCAGTTAGGTCCTAACACTGGGGAACAACTGCTTCAAATTTCAGGGTGTCATAGATATGCCCACAAAACACTATGCGGTTCATCCGCCTTTCCTTTCGCCTCATTGAGCCTCTTCTCCACTCCTTGGAGTAAGGTGCAGTTGGTGACTTTGGCTAAGCCATTGGTCGGGGGATATCTGTGCGAAGTCTTCCTGTGCTCGATGTAAAGGGAGTCAGAATGCTTTGAAGGTAAGTTGACGAATTGGGTCCTGATATACCATAACATGGCTAGCCAATAGAAGGGCGCCATATATGCTGAAGGAACAGACCAGACAAGCAGATAGACATGTGAGTAGGCATGTGCCATGACCATAAGCCTAAGACCCCACACCAGTAAGGGAAGGAAACGACCAGACGAGCAGACAGACACATGAGTAGGCACATGCCATGACCACAGTCCAAGACCCCACCCGAGTAGGTGATGGAAATGACTAGATGATCAAACGATTAGAAGAACAGGTGTACATATGAACAAATGTATAGATATATATATATATATTTATCACCAGTGTCGGCAGAGATGTACGTAGCCACACCTAATCTCCAAACAAACTAACTCCACAACCAGTAACCCTGTAAGCTAACCATGGTCATAGTCGGGTAGACCAGATGGCTAATTATGATTAGGTTAACATTCAACAACCCCGGTCACTTGGCTAAGAAGTAACCATAGGTTAACCGTTACCCGATTGCGTGACAAAGAAGCAACTGTAGGTTAACAATTAAGAACTTGGTGTATGGGAGAAGAGATCCACCAACAAGCACATGGGAGAAGAGATCTACCTACCAGCGTATGGGATAAGAGACCCACCAACCAGCATATGGGAATAGAGATCCACCAACTGTTAAGGTCTGGACGTGCATAGGGAAACTTGCCATCTCAGCAAATCAATCACCTAAGGAAAAAAGGACTCTTGGGCCAATGAAAGCAAGGAAAAAGAGATTCAATATAAGCAGGAACCGGGTAAAGAAAAAGGCAGGAAATATTGAATCTTCAAAGCTCAGGAGCTATCTTTCCTTCCTCTTTAATAGTTATGATTTGAGCTTCGGAGAGCCTTTCTTAGAGATTGGCTCCGGGATTAGTTCTTCATCAATGATCTGAAGGTAGCGCCGAAGAAAGGGAGACAGGAATCTGCAATAATAGATTGGTGCCATCCATGGGAATGGAAAGCCAATTGAGGTGCCATCAGTGGAAATGGAAAGCCAGCTGAGGATTCAAGTGAGCGATATAGTGTAAGAGCGAAGCATATTCGAGGAAGTCTCAGGGATGTAATCCCGGCCCCTACCCTCTAGTATCGGATGACCACCAAGAGGGTGGAGAGGAGATAGAGTAAAACCTATCAGTGGAGGATGATATGCAATTGTTGGAAGCTTCAAAGTCAGTCCTCTTCCCGATGCCACCGCCAGTGACAGAAGAATAATTTAGGGCGCTACAGAAGGAGGTTGAATGCCTCACCAAGTTAATGATGGATGTCTCGAAGAACCTGGGCAAGGCCCTACTGAGGGAAGTGGACAAAGACTATTGGGAAAGGAAACGTCAGAAGTTTTATTCTAGCACCTCTAACACGTCTGACTATAGCTCGGACCATCACATCCACGTCCTAGCCCAGAGAAAGACACCCGAGAAGGATCGACTGTGGAGCACCGGATGAAATGCACAGATACAACCTCGGAAGGAAGTCCCAAGAGAGGAGAGGCTAGACGCACTAGCCAATGGAGAGGGAAGCCAAAAATAGAATTGGATCTCAAATTCAAGGTGCTGTAAGCTAGGGTGGATCGAGCCTTGGGCAAAAGGGAGGAGTAAGAGGAAGGGGGAGTGTACGGGGAATCCCTACTCTCCGAAGAATTTTTCAGAACGCCCCTCCCCGCGTTCTTGAAGATACTGTCCTTCCAATTATATGACGGGAAGAGACCCCCAGGAGCACCTCCAGGCGTATAAGAGTTACAATATGTAAATGAGGAAGAATAAGATGAGAGTTAAAGAAGAAGAAGAAGAAGAAGAAGAAGAAGAAAAGAGGCAATGATATGTTTGAATGATGTGTGTTGTGAGTAAAGTTTCACTAACACCTACATATTACTTCACTACTATATTTATAAGATATTACACATACCTCCCTAAGGAGGGAAATTATATATACGTCCCTAAGGAGGAAAAGGAAAATAAAACATGAAAAATTACTAAACTACCCTTACAAAAGTATAACTAATATCTCTAACACTCCACCTCAATTTGGAGAATAAATATCATGCATTCCCACCTTGGACAGTAGAGAACTGAACTAATGATGAAGACACTTTTTGAAGATAGCAGGCAACTGATCTCCAGTCCTCACAAAAGATGTGCAAATGTAACTAGTGTCAATCTTCTCTTTAATGAAATGTCTGTCCACCTCTATGTGCTTTGTCTTATCATGTTGTACAGGGTTGTGGGCTATACTTATAGCAGCCTTGTTGTCACAATAAAGCCTCATAGGTGCCTCAGTATCAAATCCGAACTCTTGGACCAACCTTCATTACCAGAGAAGCTCACAACTCCATGAGCCATGGCTCTAAATTCTGCCTCTGCACTAGACCGAGCCACCACATATTGTTTCTTTCTCTGCCATATCCTAATATAGATGTCCTATCACAGATTGAGCAAGCCCAATCTACATCAGTGAAGCCTTCTATCCTCATGTGGTTATGCTTAGCAAAAAGTAGTCCTTTTCCTAGAGAGGACTTCAAGTACTGGAGGATGCGGTTTACCGCATTCAAGTGCCCACTCTTGGGAGTTGAGAGCATACATAAACTGAGTCACCACCCCCACTGCAGAAGTAATACCTAGACGAGTCAAGGACAAATAGATAAGCTTCCCAACCAGCCTTTGATATTTCCCTGCATCAACAAGAGAATGGCCAGCATCTTCCCCCAGGTTATGATTCTTCTCAATAGGAGAACTTGTAGGTTTACAGTCTAACATTCTTGTTTCTTTCAATAGATCTAGGATAAACTTCGTTTGGAATATATTTATGCCCTTCTTGGATCTGGACACTTTAATCCCAGGAAGTACTTTAAAGGCCCTAGATCTTTGATTTCAAACTGTTGGGCTAAGCAGGTCTTCAGCTTGGCTATGTCATCTCTGTCATCACCAATTATCACAATATCATCAACATAGACAATCAGGGTTGTAATGGTGCCATTACCATGCTTAGTGAACAAAGTGTGGTCAGCCTGACTTGGGGAATAGCCATTTTTCAAAATAGCCTGTCAAAACCTTTCAAACCAGGCCTTTAGAGATCGCTTAAGACCATACAAAGCCTTCTTGAGAAGACCACCTTTCCTATAGTTGAAGGGAACTTAAAGCCAGGAGGAGTTTACATATACACCTCCTCTTCTAAGTCGCTATAGAGGAAGGCATTCTTCACATCCAATTGATACAATGTCCAATCCTTATTCACTGCTAGAGATAAAAGGACATTTATGTTGTTATGCTTAGCCATAGGAGCAAATGTCTCCTGATAGTCAATCCCATACACTTTACTGTATCCTTTTGCAAACAGCCTTGCTTTGGACCTCTCAATAGTACCATCTGATCGGTACTTGATTGTGTAAACCCACCTACATCCAACTGGAGTTCTCCCCTTTGGAAGGTCAACAAATTTTCAAGTATAATTTTTTTTCAGGGCCATTATTTCTTCAGTTATAGCTTGCTTCCACTTAGGGTTAGACATAGCTTCAAAAACATTCTTGGGAATAGAAGCAGATGAGAGTGCAATAGTAAATGCAACACCTGTTGGGGAGAGAGAGTCATAGGGAACAAATTAGGCTATAGGATTAGTACAAGCTCTTTTTCCCTTCCTAATAGCAATAAGAATATCTGACTCTGATGAAGAAGGAAGAATGTTACCTGACTGAGGAGGGTGGATCTCAGGAGTTGGATTCAAAGAGGACTCTTGGTAGGCCTTTTTGTTCCTCCTTATGTACACAATGGTCACCTTTTCATTACTTGAACCTGAACCACCTCTTAAATGATCACCAACATCAATACCATCCAATTCTTTGTGTTTCCCAAAGTTAAGCATAAAAGGAGAGATAGGCAACAGGTTAAGAAAAAGGATCTCATCAGTAGCCTTTTCACTTCCATTATGCTCCCCTGAAAAGGTTGCTGATGAGGGGTAAAAAAAGGTGCAGACTCAAGGAAGGTGACATCTTTAGAGAGGAGCCTTCGTCTGGAAGAAGGGTGATAGAACTTGTATCCCTTAGTAGTGGAGGAATAGCCAAGAAAGATACATTTAAGAGCCTTGGGGTCTAGTTTAGTCCGAGAAGACTTATTAACATGAACATAACAGATACACCCAAACACTTTGGGGTGAAGAGAGAAAGAAGAAGACTAAGGAGACAACGTGTCCAAGGGAGTTTTGGAGCTATGGAGTTGTGTTGGCATACGGTTGATCAAATAAGCAGCAATAAGGAGAGCATCAGACCAATAAGTTCTAGGAAAATGCATGCCAAAGTGGAGACTCCTACTAATCTCCAACAAATGGCGGTTTTTCCTCTCAGCTACCCCATTTTGTTAGGGTGTGTTAACACAAGCTAGGTGATGGATAATGCCATGATCAGTAAAAAAGTCTTGAAGACCACCATACATATACTCACACCCCCTTTGTCAGAACGATCAATTTTAATTTTGGTGTCAAACTATGTACATACCATATGATAAAAAATTTTAAAGGCATCATACACATCACTTTTGTGCTTCATCAGAACAGTCCAAGTAGCACGGGAAAAATCATCAACAAAAGAAACAAAGTAACGAAAACCAAGTAAAGAAGTAGTAATAGAAGGTCCCCAAACATCAGAGTGCACAATATGAAAAGGAACAGTATATCTATTACCATGATAAGGATTAGAGGAACGACAATGTTTGGCAAAAATACATGGTTCACAATGAAAGATATAGGAACTAGGAAAAGAAGTAAATAAATGAGGTAACTATTTCCTCATAAGAACCAAAGATGGATGTCCTAAACGATGATGCCACAACATCATAGAATCCATAGAACTGCTATCAATACATCCACACATAAGACTGAGTTGTAGCCAAAAAAGGTGATTGACGTTCAAGTAGATAAAGTCCTTTCTCCTCATGCCACTGCCAATAATCTGCTTTCTCACCAAATCCTAAAAGAGAAAATGAGAAAGAAAAAAAGTGACACAACAGTTTAAAGATTTTGTCAGGTGACTCACAGATAAGAGATTACGGGTAAGGGCAGGAACGTGAAGAACAGAATCAAGTGAAATGGAAGAAGTAATGGGAACGCTAACTTTACTAGAAATAGAGGAAAGAGAGCTATCGCCTATCGGCAACCCAAACCTTATCTCTACTAGAACAAATAGAGTATGTATCATAATAATGGGACGTACCAGTCATATGATCTGTAGCACCAGAATCAATAACCCAAGATGGAGTTGTGGAAGGGGTAGACGATGAGACCTACAACGCGAAAGCTGAGGACTCTGGCAATGTAAGTGAAGAAGATGATGAGCCTCCTAGTTGAGACATGACCCTACGGAATGCTGTAATATCCTCACTAGTAAGGGAGTTATGCTCTGGCTGTGGGCTAGGAGTAGACCCTGTAGTAGCATGCTCGGTCTCAACACTGTGGGCTTTAGCTACCCCACTATGTCCACCACGAGCACCACTAGTACCACCACGCATACCAGGAGGTCGACCAAGAAGAACCCAACATATCTCTTTGGTATGTCCAGACTTCCTATAATGATCATAGCGTCTGTCATCCCCACGGGGTGGGCCTTGGCCTCGGCCACCACCATGCCAATCTTGCTGAGAGCTAATAGTAAGAGCTAAAGGGAAGGAACATGTTCCAATGATCATAGCATCTGTCATCCCCACGGGGTGGGCCTTGGCCTCGGCCACCACCATGCCAATCTTGCTAAGAGCTAATAGTAAGAGCTAATTGCTCAAGGGAAGGAACATGTTCCATGGCCACCCGCCTGTACCTACACACTTCATCAAGGGATGGAAGTGGAGACCGGCCCAATATCTATATCTGGATCGGCTCATACTTGGGATTCAATCTACCAAGCAAAATAAGAACCCTGTCCTTCTCAAGTGTCCAGTACACCTTAGCTTCAACTCAGGATTGGATAGTTGGAGGTCCCTGTAGTGATCATACTCCTCCCAGAGACTAATGATAGTGTTGTAGTACTCAGAAATGGTCCTATTCCTTTGCTTCATGCCATTAACCTTCTGGAGTAATTGATAAACTTTGGCTGAGTCACCCACACGATCAAAAGTTTTAGTAACACTATCCTAAATATCCTTGGCAATTTCTTTCTTCATAAACCTTCTTCCAATCTCAGATTTTATGGAAAAAATCAACCATGTCATAATAGTGGAGTTTTCAGTCTCCCACTTTGGATATGTCGGGTCATCTGATTTAGGAGCCTTAACAGTACCTATAACATACCCTAGTTTTCCCCTACTCTGCAAGGAAAGCTTCATAGAATGAGCCCAATCCAAATGGTTGGTGTTGTCCAACTTCACAATAGAGATCTGAGTATATGGGTTATCAAAAACCATAGGAGTAGAAGGAGCACCATACACTGGCTGAAACATCACTAAAGAGAGCTCCAAGTCCACTATCTTCAGACATGTTGTGGATGAGGAGTCACAAACACAATGGGGAGTACACACTCTACCCAATTTTCCTTTTCCTTAACCAAATTAAAACAATTCCAGCAGCCAAACCAAGAAAACGATTCAAAAAAAGGATTCACACCATCTACCTTCTTCAAGGGGTAGGGTCGTACATAACATCCACATAATAGCAGCCACATCAAATCTCACAGCCACATAGCAGTCGGAAGCATCACAGCCATATTTCATACTAAAAAAGGGTAAAAAAATAGAGTTGGCAGTACCCTGTGAGCATAAAAAAATTGATTTGTACAGCCTCAACTCAAGAAGGCTTGTAGCGAGACTTAGAGGGGTGAGAATAAACCCTAGGGAAATCCAAATGGGCCTCGTTTCAGCTCCAAAGCTGACCAGATGAGAGAGAAAAAGGAAAAAAGGTCCTGGGCTGGCGGTACCCTTACCTAGGCCTGGTTTTGTATTTTACAGCCTTCAAATGTCTCTTTCTTCAAATGAAAAAAACCCCTTTTGGTGTCCCCATGGTCTGCTTGCATGCCTCTCAAAAGGTTTCTACAAGCTTCTCACATATAAGTCCCTTTCCTTGGAACCCCTTTGTAATCTAGGGTTCTAAAGAGAAGAGAAGAAGGGAGGAGATTAGTAGTTCGACTCTCAAACCAACCTTAGGTCCTCTGATTCCAAGTTAGAATATGTAGATGAGGAAGAATGAGATGAGAGTTGAAAATGAAGAAGAAGAAGAAGAAGAAGAAGAGAAAGAGGCGATGGTATGTTTGAATGATGTGTGTTGTGAGTAAAGTCTCACTAACACCCACATATTATTTCACTATTATATTAACAAGATATTACACATACCACCCTAAGGAGGGAAATTATATATACCTCCCTAAAGAGGAAAAGGAAAATAAAACATGATAAATAACATAACAAATTATTAAACTACCCTTACAGAAATATAACTAATATCTCTAACCATAAGTCCATCATGCTGGTTTAAGGAGCCCTAAACTTGATAGTCCGATACTGTGTCGAGTATTCCCCCGTCTCTCCAGGGTTTGGAAGGGCCTGGTTCTCTTGACTCTGATAGGGATCTGTGCACAACTTTAAGCAGTTGAGCATAATGTTTCTGGAGAGTTTTATGGGGAGAAGGATGCGCCAGAAGACCTCGAAAAACTTGATAGCCATGAAGCAGTGTCCCGGCGAGACCTTGTAGCAGTTTGTACACCGTTTTAACCTAGGGAAACTGGAAATGAAGGACCTAGACCCAACCGTGGAGCTGATGGCGCTATAAAACGGCATCTAGGATGAAAAGTTGAAGTTCTCCTTCTCACAGGAAAATCCTAAGACACTCTCTGAACTACAAGAGAAGGTTCAGAAGTACATTAATGTTGAAGAAATAATGGATGACCACATAAATTCTACAAATGAGAAAAAGGAGGCTCAT
>NW_024868382.1:115384-117908 GCF_013358625.1 Macadamia integrifolia | reverse complement strand
TGAATTGATACCTACTCATTGTTTTGATTTGTTACATTAAAAAGAAGCCTGAAATTATGAAAATTTGAGAAGGGTTCATGGTTCATCCTCTTCTTTCTTTCCATCTAGTTAATGTTATGTTCCCCTGGGAAATTTATACAAGATAGGAATCATGATTTTGTGAACCTCAATTGGTACTTTGAAGATGCTCTCTCTGCACAATAGTAAGGTTGCTCAAGTGGCCACTGGTTAAAGTTGAGAGCCCACTTCTTTGGAAAGCAGGGGTAAAGTTGCATACATTATGACTCTCCTTAGACCCCGTAGTGGCAGAAACCTTATGCACTGGGCAGACCCTATGACTCCTTAGGTGGCCCAATGACCTAGATACTCTCTCTCTCTCTCTCTCTCTCTCTCTCTCTCTCTCTCTCTCTCTCTCTCTCTCTCTCTCTCTCTCTCTCTCTCTCAGAGACATTTAAATTTTGAATGACAATAGAGCTATCTTTGTACTTTTTAATTAGTTTATATTTAAGCAGTTGAAAGATTTTATATCCTCTACCAAAAAGAGAAAAGAAAGATTTTATATAAGGAAGGCACATGTATTAACAAATCAAGCCAAGACTCAAAGATGGGTAGGGCCTTTGCCTTGTCTAGTGGGTTTTAGCTTTGTCTGATATATCTGTTTTTCATTTGTTTTAGTATAATTTCTATTCATTCAAAAAAAATCAAGCTAAGGCTTAAGATTTCTGGATTAATATCAAATTAATCTGATCCATGCTTAAGAACCTCTGTATTTGGGACAGTAATTTAATTTGGATTTTTTTTTTTTCAAAAAGAGGTTACCTTGTGAAACCTCAAAAGCAACCCATATATACTTCCTCTACAAAGACCAATAAATACTTGGGGAAAATACTTCTCCACAGTATGAAACTTTTCTACACCGAATAATCTATGGGGTATCCACGAATAATGGGTTTTTGTGAGAGTGGCTGACTTGAATATTATAATTATTAGATGGGGAAAATAATGTTACTTAATTGTGGCCCCCGTGCCCCCAGTTACAAAAGCAGGGGAAATGACGGCTGCAAGGGCACAACACAACAAAATACAAAATACCCACCCTGTTAGTGTGTAGATTTATGTGCACACCTTTCACATATGACACATCATCCATAGACCTCACACTCTCTCTCTTCGTTAAATGCCCCATTACTGCCAATTGGATCACTTGGTGGAAAACAATACTAAAGAATCCCTCTCCCCTTAATAAATATGTGAATCCTTTCTTTCTCCTCATTAAATATATTATTTCATTGGCTGTTATTGATTTAGCATGCAAAAAAAATCCTTTGCACGACAAGGATCCGATGGCCGACATGGCATCGTGG
Source organism: Macadamia integrifolia (assembly GCF_013358625.1). Lineage (NCBI taxonomy): Eukaryota > Viridiplantae > Streptophyta > Magnoliopsida > Proteales > Proteaceae > Macadamia > Macadamia integrifolia. The sequence goes on along the minus strand of NW_024868382.1, from coordinate 116,544 downwards.
TGTGTGCTGATGTTGTCTCGACTATTCGATGCTCATTACATGACCGCACTCACGACAGAGGATCATCACCCCTTAGTATGTACCAATATAAACAAATGCGTAAATCCTTCACGTTTATTTTGTGAGAATCAAATGGTTTTCCATGTGCTAGTGTGGGGAATAGTCTATTGGTCTTATCGATTTGACTTTAATTCATTTTCATTTAGTATAAAAATGGGTGAATCCAAAACCAAAACAATAAATGAAGATCTAGCTTCGGCTGGTTTTACTACAAATTGGTTTTGGTTTCTTTTTTTTTCTCAGATTGATTATCATATAAATATATGCAAAATTATGATAAGAAAGAAATAACTTTTTTTTTTTTTTGGCTCTATGTTTGGTGCAACTAATTTTGTACTTTTTCCTTAGTTTGAGAAATTCTCATTATGTTTGATATGTCCTAAATTAAGAGAATATTCTTTTTTTTTTAATTTCAAAATTCACCTTGAGAATGCTAGGGTATTCTTTTGCTGCCCAAAAAAAAAGTTTTCCGTAAAACACAAGAAAACATAAGGAAAAAAAATTTATTTCCTTTTCTTCTCTCCATGGTCAAACGTACATAATTTTTTTTATTTTCATACCATTTCATTTGTTTTTTATTTTTTTATTTTTTAGATTTTTCTTTTCTTTTCTTCTCTTAGCTACCAAATACAACCCTAATGATTTCCCCGTTGGTTTTGGTATTATATCAATCGGTTTTTTGTTCGTAGTGTTTTTATGTTCGACATTGTGTGGTTTTTGTTCAATTCCACAATGCCACACCAATGTCAAATCTTTAATTAAGTAGAACAAAATAGGGCAACAAAATACTATCCTGTTAGTCGACATAGACACATGTAAGTATGTAAGTGGATAGCGTTCTTTTTTTCAAAAAGTAATTAAAAAAAATTCTTTTTTCAAAAATTAATTAAAAGAAAAGTTGGGTATACTACATAAAATCCTCTATACCCCTCCCATTGGTTGAACTGTTAACTTCATGAAAGCCGACCCCATACCTAACCTCCTTAAAAACACTTGAGGATAATAAAATGTTTTTACGTAAAATCATTTTGTATTAGGTGTTAATATGCAATCATGTGACGGCCTACACACACACAACATAATAAAATAAAAATAAAAAA
>NW_024868382.1:109724-115364 GCF_013358625.1 Macadamia integrifolia | reverse complement strand
AGATATGGGAAAAGGTTGGGTGTACTGTCGGTATATACAGATCTGGATCGATCTCTCTCCTTCTCCCCTTAGAAAAGTCTTCTATTCCCATTGATTGACTTGCCAGCTATAAGAAAGTCGTCGGCATACCTAACCTCCTCCTGATCACTGTTAGCAAAAACATGTTTTAAACTACATCTTAAACGTGCTTTCGTTTATTACTGTTATACGTTTTTCCGTATGCGTCCCAAAGATATGGGGGAAAATAGCATATAGCAAGCATTCATGTTCTAAACACGTTCCTATTTTTTAACATTTTTTAAGACTTATTGAACATAATGTCTATTTAATTAACATATCTCTTTCTCTCGAACTCTGATCGACTTGATTCTTTTGCCAACTTGAAGCTAACTCAACGGCCCATATTTTTTATGATATCACTTTAAACTTAATATCAATGCATGAACCCCGAAATTGAGCTACAAATTAATGCATTCATTAGAAAGTGTTTCTAAAGTGATGATCCAACTCAAACTGAACATACATCACTCCGAGAGTGTGCTGACTATGTTGACAACAACGAACAATATTACAGTCAAGCCACATTGCTCAATAAGACTTTGGACATGTGTGATATATGAATTTAGAATTTGTGTTGAATGATATTCAATTATATGTCTTAAAACTTATAATGAGACATGGGATATATATTCATTAATATTGGATATTGTAGTTGTTTTGAACATGCAGGTATTCATGTAATAATTATCTAATTTATACGAGTATGTTATTGTATTTTTTATCCCATTTGTTTGAAATCTATACGTTTAAAACTCGTCCATTTTTCATTTTTTACCATTTTTTATCTTTTTACTGCTTATTTGATTGTATTGTTTAAATTTTTTTACTGTATAGAATCTATACCATCCATTTCTATTTTTTTGCCCTTTCTGTTTTTGCTAATTATTCTCCTGATAGTCATGTTTGACTGAAACCTTAAAACTAAAGGATAGAAATGTGATAGGATCTGTTACTCATGCGATCATATGATTATATGAATCCGCATCCAATACATGCTCTATCTTTTACCAATACAAGGATACAGAAAAATATATTTAACTATTGATCCAAGTCGACGAGAGAGCGAAACGGACGACAATAAAGTAAAAGTGAACGGGGGAATAGAGTCACGTGTTTTTCAACGGAAATGTTTAATCCACGATAAGCAGTTCCGTTCCAACTTGAAAGATAAGCAGTTCCGTTCCAACTTCAAAGGCGTGGTTATATAGTCCAGGTGTCACACTTTCATTGGCCTTTATACACTCCTCCACTAGCTTTTAGCCTCCCCCTCCTAATAACTGAAAGGCAAATAACCGCCTTATTCAAAGCTTTCCTGTTTCTGTACTTTGGGAGGGAAAACGCATACAACCGCTCAAACCATAAGACAAACCCTATCCTCCATCGTCAAGCTTTTTTCACACTCTCTCTCTCTCTGGATTTCGATGAACCACGCCACCACAGACTTCCCTAGTTCGTCTAGGCAAGAAAGCTTCGACAGTTTCAGACCTCGAATCACCGTTACCGCCACCACCGGCGCCGACGACAGTGGTGCCGGCCCCAGTAGATCCCCCGAGATCAGCCGGAGAAGGAAGAGAAAAAAAATGTGCCGATTAGCCGCTGATCCAAACGATTATCCATCGCAGCATCCTAAAGGATGGAAGAAGCCTGACTCGAGCGCTCCTAAGATAGCCCGCCCCTGCAGCGAGTGTGGCAAGCAATTCTCCTCTTGGAAGGCTCTGTTCGGACATATGAGATGCCATCCTGAGCGCACTTGGCGAGGGATCAATCCGCCTCTCAATTCTCGTCGTCCTCCGTCGGAAATCCCTTCAGAGAGTCTCTCAACGAATTTCACTGAAGCGGATCATGAAGTGGCAACTTGTCTAGTATTGCTATCTATGGATACGCCGTGCTCTATAGTTGATAGAGGCTACAGGGACTGCCATGAAGCACTGGTCCCTGAAGATGTTGATGAGATTGCGAGTCCTTCGGGGTTGAATTGTAGATTTGAATGCTCGAGTTGCAAGAGGGTTTTTGGATCCCACCAAGCTCTGGGTGGACACAGGGCTAGCCACAAAAATGTTAAGGGTTGTTTCGCAATTGCGAGAAGTGATGGGGAAGACGATTGTCTGCAAATTGGCGATCATGGACATGACAGGAGTACCGGAGCGGGAGAATTGGTATTGGCTGGAGAAGACAAGCTGGACATGGCTTTAGGCCACCAAACCAGAATGTGTATGAGTGTGTTCTCTAATAGTCAAGCTCTTGGTGGGCACAGGAGGTTGAACTTGAATCCTTCCATAAAGAGGGAGGATTGTGGTGATCTGGACTTGAACTTCCCTGCGCCATTAGAGAACAATGGGTCATCTTCTTCATCGTCGTCTTCTTCAGGGCTTGTTTTGGACCTGAGATTGGGAATGTGATAAAGAGATGATCCTAATGAAGTCCTCCTCTCTCTCCCTAATGGAGGGTATGTTATGTTCCAACTTCTAATGCTTCAATTCCTAGTTTTAACAGATATATCTCAACTTAAGAAACCTTCTTAATTACCTAGAGTGATTTTTCAGTTTATGGTTCCAAAACTATACAGAAACATGACTTCAATGCATATGCTTAAACACTTCTTTCCATCTGTTAGTAATGAAAAACTGATGAATTGATACCTACTCATTGTTTTGATTTGTTACATTAAAAAGAAGCCTGAAATTATGAAAATTTGAGAAGGGTTCATGGTTCATCCTCTTCTTTCTTTCCATCTAGTTAATGTTATGTTCCTCTGGGAAATTTATACAAGATAGGAATCATGATTTTGTGAACCTCAATTGGTACTATGAAGATGCTCTCTCTGCACAATACTAAGGTTGCTCAAGTGGTCACTGGTTAAAGTTGAGAGCCCACTTCTATGGAAAGTAGGGTTAAGGTTGCATACATTATGACTCTCCTTAGATCCCGTAGTGGTAGGAGCCTTGTGCACTAGGCAGACCCTTTTTGAGGATATTATCTCAGCCCTATGACTCCTTAGGTGGCCCAATGACCTAGATACTCTCTCTCTCTCTCTCACTCAGAGACAGACATTTAAATTTTGAATGACAATAGAGCTATCTTTGCACTTTTTAATTAGTTTATGTTTAAGCAGTTGAAAGATTTTATATCCTTTACCAAAAAGAGAAAAGAAAGATTTTATATAAGGAAGGAACATGTATTAACAAATCAAGCCAAGACTCAAGATGGGTAGGGCCTTTGCCTTGTCTAGCGGGTTTTAGCTTTGTCTGTTTTTCATTTGTTTTAGTATAATTTCTATTCATTCAAAAAAATTCAAGCTAAGGCTTAAGATTTCTGGATTAATATCAAATTAATCTGATCCATGCTTAAGAACCTCTGTATTTGGGACAGTAATTTAATTTGGATTTTTTTTTTTTCAAAAAGAGGTTACCTTGTGAAACCTCAAAAGCAACCCATATATACTTCCTCTACAAAGACCAATAAACACTTGGGGAAAATACTTCTCCACAGTATGAAACTTTTCTACACCGAATAGGGGTATCCACGAATAATGGGTTTTTGTGAGAGTGGCTGACTTGAATATTATAATTATTAGATGGGGAAAATAATGTTACTTAATTGTGACCCCTGTGCCCCCAGTTTCAAAAGCAGGGGAAATGACGGCTGCAAGGGCACAACACAACAAAATACAAAATACCCACCCCTGTTAGTGTGTAGATTTATGTGCATACCTTTCACATATGACACATCATCCATAGACCTCACACTCTCTCTCCTCGTTAAATGCCCCATTACTGCCAACTGGATCACTTGGTGGAAAACAATACTAAAGAATCCCTCTCCCCTTATTAAATATGTGAATCCTTTCTTTCTCCTCATTAAATATATTATTTCATTGGCTGTTATTGATTTAGCATAAAAAAAAATCCTCTGCACGCCAAGGATCCGATGGCCGGCATGGTATCGTGGTGTGTGCCGATATTGTCTCGACCATTCAATGCTCGTTGCATGGTCGCACTCGCGACAAAGGATCATCACCCCTTAGCATGTACCAATATAAACAAATGCGTAAATCCTTCACGCTTATTTTATGAGAATCAAATGGTTTTCCATGTTGCTAGTGTGGGGAATAGTCTATTGGTCTTATCGATTTGGCTTTAATTCGTTTTCATCAGTTTTAGTATAAAAATGGGTGAATCCAAAACCAAAACAATAAATGAAGATTTAGGGCCCGTTTGGTATCGTTTCGTTTCAAAAACGAAAATTTCAGTTTCTGTGTCAAAATGCAGTTTTTAAACGAAAAAATGGTGTTTTAAAATTTCAGATTTTTTTTTTTTTTTTTTTATTTGTAAACCCTATGTATTTTGCATCTTCTGTTATAATTTCAATTATTCATTTAAAAAAAAGAAAAGATTTACGATCTCAACATTTTTTTGTGAAATCTTGATATGTGAGATGGGTGATTTAGTGTGTTCACAAAAAATATTATGCATATGCATGATATGGTTTTGTAACACCTCATTAGTGCATTCTTTTATATTGTTTGATATTAGTAGGAAATGCTAGGATCTCCAGAAGTAGTTTGTTTCAAGACTGATATGAAGTATTTTGTTTTAAACATACTATTACTATTATTATTTTTTGGTGAACAAAAATAATTTTTCCCTTAAATTGTGAATATATTATTATTATATAAAGATCACCGTCTAGTTGCATGCTCATTGCATAAGTGTAGGAGCCAATGAAAGTGCACACATGGGGATCAACGCTCATTGGATTTTATATAAAAAGAATTACAAGGAAGATGGGTGATGGAAAAATATTTTCATCAATTTATTCAAAAAACCATGATAGCAAATTATTTCTCACAAAAAAATTTGTCAAGTAATTACGGACATTTTTATAAAAAAAAAAAAAAGAAAAAAGAAAAAGACCTAAAAAAGAAAAATAAAATCAACGGATAAGCGAGAAATTGAGATTCCGAGTATTTATCGTTTAACTTACGGTCCTAATTTTACTGTTAATCGTATTTAAGAGTGACAGCAGGTCCAGCATTCCCACTCTTATATTTATCAACAAATCCCTTCGGGAGGCGTGAGCCTAATCGCCACAGACAAAGGAAGAGGGGAAGGAGCTCTTTCTGTTCTTATCCCGAAGACTAACAGAGTAGAGATCTCTCTTTCTCGCTATGGATCCTTACAAGGTACCTAACTTTACACTGTGAATTCCCGATTGATAAATCTTAATGTTCATGCTTTGCTTCCTCGAGGATTGATATACTGGTTTGTTTCTTGATTATGTTTGTTGAAATTGCTTCGCTGCTTATCTGTTTGGTTGAATTATGTGGTTTTGATTCCGAACGGCATAGATTATATGACTTTTGCATTGTTTTTTCTAATTGTTGTTAGTTGAATCTGCGTTCTCGATTATTTGTTTCATGTCATATTTGGAGGACTATTCTTTTGATTTATGTTTTTCGATCATTAATCTCATATATTTGAGGAGTTTTATTTTGATTTGTCTTCTCTATGGTACAATTTCAGCCTTGGATTATGTCTGTTGAGTAATTGTTCCATGTTTATTACTTTTTTTTTTTTTTTT
>NW_024868382.1:107802-109704 GCF_013358625.1 Macadamia integrifolia | reverse complement strand
CAAGTTTTGTGTATATGATTTTATTTTGTTTTCTTTATTTATTTTTAATCGTGTCCTGTTTCATATTTTTGGTTAGGATTTTTTCTTTCTCTTGTATTGTTATACTTTCCTCTTTGTGTTTATGTGGTTCCATTGACTTGATACAGTTTCGCCCGTCGAGTGCTTTTGATTCCCCATTCTGGACAACAAACTCTGGTCAACCTGTTTATAACAATAACTCATCTCTGACTGTTGGAACTAGAGGTATTGGTTCAAATCCACGGATTTATTTATTTATTTTTGTTTATATAGGATCTCAGGGATTCTTTATATCATAGTATGTGTGATTGGACATCTGTTATTAGAAATTTCATTTGCCATTCATTAATTTTGGAGAGGGGGCGGGATGTTGCAGATGTTGGCAGTCTAAGTATTAATCAAGATTTAAAGTTTTATGATCAGATATTTGAGCCAACTTCTGTGTGTGACAGGTCCCGTTCTTCTTGAGGACTACCATTTGGTGGAAAAGCTTGCAAATTTTGATAGGGAACGTATTCCAGAACGTGTCGTTCATGCCAGGGGAGCTAGTGCCAAGGGATTTTTTGAGGTCACCCATGATATTTCTCACCTGACATGTGCTGATTTTCTTCGTGCACCTGGAGTCCAGACCCCAGTGATTGTTCGGTTCTCCACTGTTATTCATGAACGAGGCAGCCCTGAAACCCTGAGGGACCCACGAGGTTTTGCTGTTAAGTTTTACACCAGAGAGGTGATTAGCTTTATGGAATCCTTTCTTCTTTCATCTCTTGAATCAGGGTGGATATTCTTATAATTTTTTAAATAACAAGTCCATTGGTGGAATTTTTTTTGCTTATGAGCCAATGATTATCCTTTTCTTTTTTAGTTTTAGCACATTGTCTTAAGTGTTTGAACAATTCAGGAATTAGTAGGCTGTCTGCTGTTGTAGGCTTATCATGTTTAAAAGCTTCATGCATTGCTTTTTCTCCTACTTCATTGTAGCTCTTGTTTTTTAGTTCCCCTTGATTTACTAAGTGCTTTACTATTATTAACATTGTCATTTTGGTCAGGGTCTAATCAACTAAAATCAAACCTTAGATGCATATATTACCGACAGTGTCTACAGTTGTTATTAATTTTCCTTACAGATTTCTTTTCCTTCACCAGTAGTTTTTCATGCTTTTTGTGCACATTTCTTTTTCTTAATTATTGTCTGCTTGAATTAATTTCCCCTGCATATACTTTTTGGGACCTGTTTGATTTCACGAACTATAAAGTTATGCTACTGGCTTCAAGTGAAGAATTCTATATTTTTTTGTTGTCAATGCTGATGGTATTTATGTATCTATAGAATCAAAGGTGGGATGCAACAATAGATGAAAGAGTCAATGCCCTTCGGTAATTCAATCTAAATTCCCAAAAACCCAGATGGGAATGCATTACTTCAATTGCAACTACTCTTTTGACACTGATGAATACCTATTAAGCTTCATTTCCAAATAAATTGTTTGAATTGCTGAATTCCCCTTTGACATCTCCTTTGAAACTGTTTATAATTGTTCTCTGGATCTCACTGCCAAATAATTCCTTCAAGTCTGCTGTTCTGCAAAATATTGATATTGCATTTAAAGGAGCTTTTGTTTTCCAAACCATTAATCTCTCCACTACGAAATGGTTTTCTTTCAGAGTGGATTTGCTAATATTTTCCATATATTATATTCATTTTGATACCAATTTGGATGTACAAAATTAAATTCAAAATACGAATATTGCATGATCAAATCATCAAACTTAAAGATTATTAAGAAGAGAGAGTTTAGATCAAACTTTACCTACTACCCTCCTTACACACTAACAAGCTGAAATTTTATATTTTGCCATTCGTTTTTTTTTTTTTTTTTTTTT